>NW_014577585.1:97912-104266 GCF_000485595.1 Priapulus caudatus
CACCTATGCTGAGACTCGTCATGACGAAAAGGGTTGGGGGATTTCGGCGAAGACGGCTGCTATTAGTCTTGCGCTATGGCAACCTTCATTCTAACACTAGAATCCAGATACCTTCTGTTCGAGACACTTTCGAACCAGAATGGCCTGCAAAGTTTGGGTATTTAATAGATAGCCTAACTAAATTTCGTCGCTATATCTGGACAGGGCAGGGGTGGCAAGGCCAAGGCGCGTGGGAACGGCTGCTCTCTCTCGTCTCTCTCTCTCTCTCTCTCTCTTCTCTCTCTCTTCTCCTCTCTCCCTGCTGCTCTCTGTCTCTCTCTCTCTCTCTGCTTGCTCTCTCTCTCTCATCTCTCTCGCTCTCTCTCTCTCTCCTCTTCTCTCTCTCTCTCTCTTCTTCCTGCTCTTTCTCTCTCTCTCTCTTCCTTCCTCTCTCTCTCTATCTCTCTCTTCTCTCTCTCTCTCTCTCTCTCTCTCTCTCTCTCTCTCTCTCTCTCTATCTATCTATCTCTCTCTCCCTCTCTATCTATCTCTCTCTCGATCTCTCGCTCTCTCTCTCTCTCTCTTTCTCTCCCCTCTCTCTCTTCCTCTCGTTCCTGATGCGACTGCCTCTACATGAATGGTTCACGTGAAACGTGCCGACAGCCCAGCAAAATTCACGCGAACGCGCGCGTCGTGTGTTCCCGGTTCGAACTATATACTGAGAAAATAGTTTAACTAACATATATGGCATAACAGATATATAAAATAGTTAACAGAACTGATATAACACATAGTATATGAATAAAATTCTGTATAACATCCCAAGATTAATTCCCCTGTAATAATTAATGGAGCAACAATGGTATCAATTTCATACGTGCGAGAAGATCTTGATGTGTGATAACGGGGATGACAAAGTTCACAATTTGTATACGCGTGGTTTATGCATACAGGGTACAGGAGCGAACCGAATAAGAGACGTGCACCGTACGCGTATTTACCATTTCGAATTTTATTAAACTTTTATGCGCACGAATAAAGTAGTCACCGCGCCGAACTTTATCTGCGGCTGATCAATATGCGGGAGAGAAATATTCGCTTGTTCATTTCAATTGTTTACTATATTCGCGGTTTATCAGCGAGCGTGACACCACAGTTAATTTTTCAGTGTTGACGCGCTTGCCTGGCAACAGTCGCGTACATACGTGGCAACCAACACAATCGGTACACGAAGTGAATTAGTATACGATACGCTGACAACTTACGTACAGGGAGAGAGAGAGAGAGAGACAGACAGACAGACAGACAGACAGAGAGAGAGAGAGAGAAGAGAGGAGGAGAGAGAGATGAAGAGAGAAAGAGAGAAAAGAGAAAGAGAGAGAGAGAGAGAGAGAGAGAGAAAGAGAGAAAGAGAGAGAGAGAGAGAGAGAGAGAGAAGAGAGAGAGAGAGAGAGCGCGCGCGAGAGAGTAAGAGAGACATACACACATACGCATCGCAATCGGTGCATTTATCTACCTTTATCACCTGTTGGCGTGCATCATCATTGTCAATTCATACTAGGCAAAGGCGTTTCATTGTCGACTACACGCACAGCAAGAGACACCACAAGCTACTCTCAAGGATGGGTAAAGAACGCGACCACGCACCGGAGAGGCAGGCCGACGGCAACTGGTATAAGCCGGCGACGGAATCTATCGGCGAGGAGACCGGTCGCGGCGACATGACGGCAGCGACACACTGCGCGGGCGTGAGAGAAGACACTGATAGAAGGCGCATGTGCGAACCACCGCTGGCCTTTATCGTTAAGATGGAGCAAAGCGACAAGCACAGCTTCTCGCAACACGACAACCGGCACGCATTACAAGTGCGAAACGAAATATTATATGACATTGTAGGAGTTAGATCCATAATGAAGTTATAAAAGCTTACACTGACGAAATTTTCGTCTATCACCGATAGACTTCTTCAGGTCTGACGTTTCCAGTTAGATGGCAGCACTGGAAAGAAAGTGTTCGTTTTTATAACTTTATTATGAATCTAACTCAGATTAACTTTATTTTCCTGTGAACTATAGAGATCCGATGAAATTTTTCAACCATAAATGACATTTTGTTTTATTTTTTATACCACTATTACGGCTGTGCATGGTTTAACGGTCGAATCATATCCCAAGGTCCGTCTGGTGAAATACTTGCATCAACAAAATACACAAATCATTGTGTTGGAGATATATAAGCACTGAGTCGCTATTATAAAGAGAAGTTAAACTTATATTATTTATATATAATTATATATATATATATATATTCATGAAAAGTTGACAGTTTTCGATGATTTTATAAAGCCGCATTTGCAATAATGATTCAATTTGTAGAGATTCATTTGTGATAATTACTTTATACAAACAACGTTGTTTGGCTAATGTAACCTGGAATCAAGAGCCGATGACAGTTTTTATAGATTCATATATCAACGTGATGTTTTAAAGATTTATACTAGAACGCATGCAAATTCATCGCAGAAATGTATCCCGTAATATATCATAACAACAGCCACACCAGTATTCTGCTGAAGCATATAATGCACACGCGCGCACATTTGGACGCTTACCCAAACGATCTCTGGCTTCCTGCCACATTAGGGTCACGGAGAGTACTTTGGACACGGATTGGGGAAGAAATTAGACAGACGGCAAACGCAATCTAGTCATGTCATTGTACCTGTGAATCCAGCGACTGCTGCGATGACCAGTACCTGCCACTCTGTGTATCAACCCGTCGATACGACAAAAGGTAAGTTTGAAGCATCTAGAAATAGCAATTCACCAGCGAACGCTATCGTGTACGGTCATGTAATTCTAGTAGGGCCTATTGAATGTAGCGCGTAGATGTAACACTGCGATAATACACTATTAGAGACCGTCATTATTGATACGGCCTCGTTAAATAAACACACGCACACACACACACACACACACACACACATACACACACGCACACGCACACGCACACACACACACACACACACACACACACACACACACACACACACACACACACACACACACACACACACACACACACATAGCATCAAATGCGAATAACACAATTATATTTTATTATTTATAGTAGTGTAGTAGCATTGATTTTTGATTATATGTCTCATTAATAAAGATTTTAATTAATTATATACGTGATGTAATTATATATTCATCTTATTATTTGGTCCCATTATTATTGTTGTTTGCCACGTGAGCGCAAAATGATATGTCGCATCCTTTATCGTGGTAAAAATAAAATGTAGATGTCGCTGGCTCAGAAAGATCAGTCGTTAATTCTCTTGAACTGATGAACGTATCGGTGAGATATTTTTAATCTTGTTTAACACCATAAGCTAATAATATCCATTTAGTGCATCACGTGATAAATCGTTGAAATTCCATTGGATAACGTCGCAGGTACTATGCTTGCGCCGCACGCCAGATTGTTAATGTAACGCATAATGTGTTTACGTCACGAATTCTCCTGCCCGCTCCTGGGCGCCCACGCAAGAGTTTCGAATTAATGGCGGATTGCTGTTTTGTGCTCGAGGCGTTTTTTGCTTACATCGAATGCACCGCGCATGTAGGGAGTATAAGCAGGTATATAAGCATGAAAAGCTCTAAACAGGAAACCACTAATATGTATATTTTTCTACATTTTATTTCGGCTACAAATAACACACAAATTTACTACTTGCTGGGGGCTAGAAATTCGTGACGTTAGACATTTAATACAAATTGAACATTGCCTTAGTTTAAGAACTTTGTCTTAATTCACTTCATATCCTTGGCCCCCCCCCCAAGTAGCCATTGAAAAGTCATGCTGATGCCACTAACAACACCAGTTAATGCCTGTTGTTGCCGGGCCCATAATTGCTGTCATTCCCCCCCCTCCCCCCCCCCCCCCCCTTAGTGTTGCTGAGGGAAGGTATAGTGCCCCCAACAACAGGCATTAATATATAAATAGTTTTATTTCCCTAAGCAGCGATCCCACTATTTCTAAGCACTAACTAAAGAGAATGCCACATTATTGTTACTAAAGAGTGAAACGTCATTCTATATTTATGATGTCTTATTTTTTATTATTATGTCTATTAGCAATTAATAGTGTTCGAGCCTTAGGTATAATACTTAAACTTATGATAAAAATGATTTTACACTAGTAGTTATGAAGGTGTGTTGTACGTTTGAACCTAATCTGACCATCACTAATATATTTATGTGCAAATTAAATAATTATTCATTCATTAATTAAACATATATTAACTACATCTTAACGAAAATCTTAACATTAACATATTGCGCAATATTTTGCATATATAATGAGAAAGCACAGCACCAACCATCGATTGCATATTGTGCCATCCCCTTTCTCCGCCCCTTTCGCTCTCTTCTCTCCCCCTTTCCCTGTCGCTGCTGTTGTGTGTGTGTGTGTCTTGGTGTGATGTGTGATGTGTTGTGTGTGTTGATGTGTGTGTGTGTGTGTGCTGTGCTGATGTGGTGTGTGTGGTGTCTGTGTGTGTGTGTGTGTGTGTGTCGTGTGTTGGTGTGTGTGTGTGCTGTGTGTGTGTGCTGTGTGTTGCTGGTGTGTGATTGTGATGTGGCTCCCTCACCCGTCTATAACGTCAGAAACGCCGTGCGCGCCCCGCATAGTCACTCCCGAGCCAACTAACCCGTGTGTGCGTGTGCGGGGCCGTGTGGCGTGCACGGTGGTATGCGTAATATATATATATATATATATATATATGCCGATGCCCGTTTTGCTCTTCAAAAACTTCCTTTCATATAAAACTCGACATTAATATCTGAAGTCGACTAGGGCGTCGGTTAGGCTGGCTGATCTGTCAGCGCAGACGTCGACGTGCCACTCTTGCCTCTTGGGCCCTCGCCTTGATGCTGCTGCTGATGATGATGATGATTAACTATATGACGATTTTTCGCTAAATTTGCATCATGCAATTCTGCTGAAAGTCGGATGTGATAAATAACGCGACCGGTTGCAAAAATTTAGAAATTCTTGGGAGATGAGGCAATAGTGTTTGCACCTCGGCCGCCTGAACACATCCACGGTTTGAATGTGAGCTTACGATGACGGCTGCTGCGGCTGCTGCTGTGCTGCTGCTGGCGGTGGTGTTGAAAGGCGATGTCTGTTGCTCTCGTATGTTCTGTGACGCCGCTTGTACGATTAATATATGATGTAGTGTGAATTACTCTTGTTTAAATCTGTGTGATGCATGACAACGGCGGGAACGCGTACTCTTTAAACAAAATAGTGCTTACATGTGTTGGTTAAATATGCACGTTATTTTCGTAATTTATTTCGCCTTTTTTTTATTAATAATCGACTCTGTATATCTAACGCCGCGAATCGTCTTTCACGTCTCGTATTCTGTCGCTTTGTTTTGAAATATTAAATGAGTAAACCTATGCTCATACATTGGCTTCTAAAACTAAAAATGATTATTTTGTAAAATCTATATTATTTAAATATCTAGTTAACTGTAACATAACTGATTACAAGTAGGTGTAAAAATTTGCACATCAGCCCGCAATGATATCGGGTTTAATCTCGTCGCAATATTCCGAAGATATGAATGAATCGTTAGAAATGTCTCACCCGACTTTGCGTGCGTGTATGCAGGCCACAGCGTCGAGCCCCCGGTGAGGAGGAGGTTTCCACGGACCTACCCTCCCGCAAACCCACAGATACGTTCTCCCGCCACGCAGACAGTCGCATGGAGCTTTCCCGACAACGTTGCCTATAAGACTCCGCTGCACGTGATGTCGGCGACGCAGGAACCATTTCTACTGCCGAACAAATGGAAGTACTGAGAGAAGAAAGATGGCGCTGATCCGCGTCGCGGAGTCGTCTGCACGCGACATGTGATCGGTCCTCACCCTGAAATTGAACTCTAAACAAATATATACAAGCTTTTTCGCGCAAACGCTCGAGCGAAAACAAATCTCTTTGGTGAAAACAGTGCAAATTATATCTGTAAGTAATAAAAATGTTTAATAATGGTCGAGAAAATGATTCATTGTTCGCGCTTCGTATTCTAAATGCTGCTGCTGGCGGCGAGCGGTGTATAATGTTGAATTTAAAAACATGACACACACGCACAGGCACGGCGAAGGCATACGCACACACACGCGCGCGCATGCGAACACACACACACAAACATACAAACAAAAACACATACATATACACACTCACACACACACACACACACACACACACACACACACACACACACACACACAACAAACAAACAAACAAACAAACAAACAAACAAACAAACAACAACACACACACAACATACACACATATATATAT
>NW_014577585.1:104276-131193 GCF_000485595.1 Priapulus caudatus
AGAATATATATATATATATATATATATATATATACGTCTATAGTTCACATCCGCCTGCAGAATTCCTCTCCTGGCAGGGGATTACAGAATCTACTATAGAGAATACTATATACATATACATGTGTGAAGAAGAGGCCTGTACAGCGAGCAGTTTGATGCACCTTTTATACACAGTCATGTATATATATATATATACGTCTATAGTTCACATCCGTCTACAGATTTCTTTTTCTACACGTAACCGCCACGTAACCTCGCAGCATATATCTATCTGTCTATATATCTATCTATCTATCTATCTATCTATCTATCTATCTATCTATCTATCTATCTATCTACTTTTATATATACAATGCCGCCGAGGTTACGTGTAGAAAAAGAATTCTGTAGACGGATGTGAACTATAGACGTATATATATAGATATAGATAAATAGATAAATAATAGATAGATATATAGATAGATAGATAGATAGATAGATAGATAGATAGATTGATAGATAGATAGATAGATAGATAGATAGATAGATAGATAGATAGATAGATAGATAGATAGATAGATAGATAGATAGATAGATAGATAGATAGATAGATAGATAGATAGATAGATAGATAGATAGATAGCAATATTGATTGATTAATTAATTAATTTATTTATTTATTCATTCATTTATTCATTCATTCATTTATTCATTCAATAGAAATTTACCTTCTCTCCGCCTATTTTGTTTTCCACTTTTTTCCGGCCCGTGTGTTATATTTATGAAGTTGCGACAAAACAGTTTACTGCTGTCAAATATTATCCAGAGTCCATAATAGAAATTTATTTATATATATATTTATTATATATTTTTAGTTCTATTGTTATTTCTATTATGGACTCTTGATATTATGAAATGATAATAAACTATTGAGGTTGCTAGTGCAATAAACGTGGCTGGTGTTTTCTAGCGTTCGTATCCGTTTGTATCCGGTGTAGCTACAGTGTAGCGGTGCACTATAGGTTTGCTAAGATTTGGGCATGAGCATACCATCGCATTAGTATATGACAACCGCACGCATAATACATTAAATGAAACCAGCGCGATTATATTTATTATTATATTATTAATTATAAATTATTATTTTATTATGTGAATTATACGCGCGTGAAACCCGTTAAACCTGAAGTGCGACCCACGGAAATAACAGCGCAGTCTGATAGTTTTATTATGGTACTGCTGACATTTACTGCTAATATGTATTATACGTAACCGTAGATGTTATGTGTCTACCATAATAATCTTCGTATAATAACATTATACGTTATACATTAATATATTAATTTTATCATCGTATACAAAATACGATTTCATAAGCGAATCGCCGGGAATTCAATGCTGTCATCATACCGATCATTTTATGTGCATTATTAAATGTCTTCCTATGTGCACTCGTCCATAAATTTCTATATACATTCTTTGACGTAAAATATGTCGCAATTAAAATCTACTACACGATCGAATCCAGAGGGGGATATATCCAAATGTTCGGGATCTCCGATACTTTTGAGATTGTAGGTAAGGCACAACGCTACAATATAGTGTTTATCGGATTGCAACCGTTTTCTCATAATAATCTCTATACTACTCCATTTTCGCTCCACGTTCGCCGGAGCTCTTCCTTTCAGAATGCCTAGATCGGCCACCGGACCACCGAACTATAACAAAGCGTATTGTTATAGTTCAGTGTGGTCCACACGGCTATTTACTCGTCTATATTGTTATAGCTAGTACAGTGCACTGGACGAGAGTCTCCGGTGACGACAGGCTAGTGTCGCCATCTCGCGGGACAAAGTATTAGCATACCTTGATAGCCACATCAAAATCACTTTTAGCTCGCCTTGACATCGTCGCCTTGTCACATGGGGTGTCGTCCGTCGTACGTCCGTCCGTCCGTCCGTCCGTGCGTCCGTGCGTCCGTCCGTCCGTCCGTCCGTCCGTCCGTCCGTCCGTCCGTCCGTCAACATTTGGCTACGGTCAACGATAACTCAAGAACCGTTTGACCCACATGTTTCAAATTGCATATAGTTGTTACACATATGGGAGAGGTTTGAACGTCCTATTTTGGAGCACGCCAGTCGACCTACTTTCGCTGAAGGGGTCGTTGTCGTATCAGGTACTACATATATGTACCCGAGGTACATATATGTAGGCCTATACACAAAGTGTACCAGACTTGTACTACAGAAGTGTACCCTAACCCTAACCCTAACCCTAACCCTAACCCTAATCCTAACCCTAAGCATACCTCATATAAAAATATAAACATAATACTAAACAACCTAAAACTACCTCGGTACATATATGTAGTACCTGATACGACAACGACCCTTCGTGCCCTACTTTCGAGCCACGTCCACTTTTTGGCAAAAATGGAAATGGCCATAAGTCAGTTCAGGTTCACCGAATTTTGCTCATTTACTCTATTTACTGTATTTTACTGTATAGCCACACACAACATTATGTCGATGCATGGCTATGAAGGGTTAGGCAGCTATTGCTTATTTATAAACCCTGGCTCGACCAATGGCGGCTAAGCTTGATCTTGAAGTCGAGAACGTCTTTTGACGTTACTAGGTTTTGAGGGAGGCTGTTCCATGTGTCATTCACATGTCATTTCTGATATATGAATGAATAAGGACTGGCACCAAAACATATAACACGGGTTTTTATATTTTTTATATATTATGCAAATTAGGTAGATTAATTTGAGCAATTTCACTATGCATTTCAGTGTCTGTCTACGGTCAACGATAACTCAAGAACCGTTTGACCCACATGTTTCAAATTGCATACAGTTGTTACTCCTATGGGAGAGATTTGAACGTACTATTTTGGAGCACGCCAGTCGACCTACTTTCGAGCCACGCCCACTTTTTGGCAAAAATGAAAAAGGCCATCTAGACGTGATGCGGCCATGATGTCGAGGCGCGCCGAGGATTGACACTTTGTGTCTTCCAATCACAGCTTACGCCGCACCTCTCTATAATATAATATGAGGTGGGGACCCATCACAGTACCAAATCGCCGATCTCAGGAACTATGGCATTCTGCTAGGCTAGAACGGTTTCCTACAATAGAGTTTGGCACAAAAACAAAAATAGCACGTCGTTTAGCGCACTGCGCTACGTCCTTTTGTTGAATTTGGGCATCTACGTAATCATAATAAGCCCCGCCTTCTTCGTTGATGGGCCTGAATGGGGCGACGTGACCCGTTACTGCGTGTAGCTGTTTGGCGAGACTGTTTGCTTTTCGTAAATAATGAAAGGCCCGGCCGATGCATTTCGCACCAAAGTGGAAAAATTATACATTTTTACCCGCTTTCGAAAGTGAACGAGTGCGTCATTCATTGAACATTTAAGTTTTTCTTAAAATTAAATAATTCCGAAAATCCCTAACTGCGCTACTCGATTGGTTTAGCCAATGAACGTAGCTGTGTTTGTGACATCTTGCCCGCGCGCGTCTATTTTTTCCGTACCGCAAATGCGTAAACGTCCTATACGGGTTCCTCTGATTGGCTGCTTTGATTTGCCTTGACACAACAAACCTTCAAAACAAGAGAACAAACGCCCATTTGTAAATATTTGTTTTAGTTCATGATCAGTAGATAAGTAAGTTTTTTGATGTATTTTCTATGAAAAACACACATTTACTCATTAATATAAAGTATAATATCACTATAATTACAATTCTTTGTGTAACTGTGTTTTTTTAATCTTAATCTCAAGTTATGAGAGGGTTTGGGCTCTCGTAACATTTACTACATACGTACGTATACGTACTCGGCCTAAAGCTGAAGGGGTCGTTGTCGTATCAGGTACTACAGATATGTACCCGAGGTACGTATATACATGTATGGGATACACAAGTGTACCAGACCTGTATCTTCTCAGCATATAATAATGTCAAATGTGTTTACATAAACGTACCAGCCCCAGAGATGGAGATCGAATGAAGACGGTCATGGAGGAGGAATAGGGGGCAGGAGAGAGAGGGTGAAGGAGGAGGAGGAAGAGGAGGAGGAGAAGGGTGCGTGATGTGGAGTACGTGGGAGGAGGAGAGGAGGGGAGGAGGGAGGGGAGGAGGAAGAGGGGGTGAAGGTGATGAGTAGGGGGCAGGAGGAGGAGGAGGATAGAGGAGTAAGAGGAGGAGGAAGGGGAGCGGAGAGAATGGAAAGTGAGAAAGACGAATCTTGAAGCAATCATGGAGGAGGAGAAGTAAGTTAGGGAGGAGCAGGAGCGGGAGGGCAGGAGGAGTGAGGAGGAGGGGATAAGGGTGATGGAGTAGGGTGGGAAGGAGGAGGAGAGGAGGAGGTGGGAGGAAGAGGAGGGGGAGGCAGGAGGAGGAGAGAGGAGGAAGGTAGGGAGGTAGGGGGGGAGAGGTGATGGCAGTAGGGGAGGAGGAGGAGGAGCAGGAGGGAGGGGAGGAGGAGGAGGTAGGAGGAGGAGGGGAGGCAGGAGGATGGGGTGAAGTGATGTTGAGGAGGGTAGAAGGCAGGAGGAAGGAGGATGGGGAAGTGTGTTGGCAGTTAGGCTGGAAGGATGCGAGGAGGAGGCTATGGAGACGGTGTTGCGAGGTGGGTGGATGGAGGCAGGAGGAGGATGGAGGGATGGGGAGGAGGATGGAGGAGGTCCGGAGACGCGTGTTGGAGTAGGTGTGAGGAGGAAGAGGAGAGCGAGGCAGGGGGAGGCATGGAGGAGGAGGCAGGGAATGGCAGTGAGGAGCGAGTGAGGAGCGAGGATGAGGGGGCGGAGATAGGTTGTTGGCAGTAGCGTGGAGGATGGAGGAGGAGCGAGGAGTGAGGCAGGTAGGATGGAGGGGGATGGAGGAGAAGGGGGACAGTGATCAGTGAGCAAGAGGTGAGTAAGGTGATCCAACCTCCTAACTCCTCCTCCACTTCACTTCTCCCCTCCTCCTCTTCTCCTCCTCCTGCTCCTTCTCCATCACCTTCTCCCCTCTTCCTCCCCTCCTTCTCCTCCCCTTACTCTCATCACCTTCTCTCCTCCTCCTCCTCCTCCTCTCGCTCCTACTGTCTCTCCTCCTCATCCTGCCCCCTACTCTCCTCCCACACTTAAACCTCCTCCTCTCTCCCGTCCTCCTTCCTCGCTCCTCTCCCTCCTCCTCCTCCTCCTCCTCTCCTCCTCTTTCCCCTACATCATCACATTCTCCCTCTCTCCTCCTCCTCCTCTTCCTCCCCCTCCTCCTCCTGCCTACTCCTCCTCCATGATCTTCATTCGATCTGCCATCACTTTCTCCAGCTTCCTCCTCCTCCTCCTCCCTCTCTCCTGCTCTCCTCCTCCTCCTCCTCCTCCTGCCCCATACTTCCATCCGTTCCTTTCTCCCCTCTTCTCCTCCTCCTCCTCCTCCTCCTCCTCCTCCTGCCCCCTATTCCTCCTCCATGACCGTCTTCATTCGATCTCCATCTCAGGGGCAGGTACGTTTATGTAAACACATTGTACATTATTATATGCTGAGAAGATACAGGTCTGGTACAGTTGTGTATCCCATACATGTATATACGTACCTCGGGTACATATCTGTAGTACCTGATACGACAACGACCCCTTCAGCTTTAGGCCGAGTACGTATACGTACGTATGTAGTAAGTGTTACGAGAGCCCAAACCCTCTCATAATTTGAGATTAAGATGAAAATAACACAGTTACACAAAGAATTGTAATTATAGTGATATTATATTTTATATTAATGAGTAAATGTGTGTTTTTCATAGAAAATACATCAGAAAACTTACTTATCTACTGATCATGAACTAAAACAAATATTTACAAATAGGCGTTTGTTCTCTTGTTTTGAAGGTTTGAAACGTCAAAGCAAATCAAAGCAGCCAATCAGAGGAACCCGTGTATGACGTTTACGCATTTGCGGTACGGAAAAAATAAACGCTGCCCGCGTGCTTTATGCTTGGCTTAGCGGGCCTCGAAATGGATATCGGAGGCAGGCACCTCGCAATTAACCCGCGTGTTTGTTTACATATATTATAGCTTTGTGACGTACGGTGTTCGCGAGTTCTGCGATGATAACCTCGTAATTTCTAACATTTCTTAAGGTGCATGAAACATTTTACCAATTTAGTGGTGTCAGTTAGTCACGGATATGTCACAGTAAGTATTAACCGTATATGTTTCACATACGTTCACCTATTTTGCACACAGGCGGTCGATCATTGTGAAAAATTGTGTGAAGATTTATTTTTATTGAGACGTTCCAAGCTTTGTTTGTGGTACAAGGATAGAGAGCATGGCGAGATTGACAACTACAGGGCCGTAGTGGCCGCGACGGCAACACGGCACTGCCGTGGCACTATTTTGAAGAAAAAAAAATTCTGGAATGTGTATTTAATATGACAATGTGCCTATTAAAATTCAAACTTCAAAACATACAGATGTACATAGTGAAAGTATAAATGCAGATTGAAAATAGGCTTATTTTTCATAATTATGTACTGATAGTGTATACAATTTTGTAAATAATGTTTTATTATATAGTCATCATACTCATAACATATATTTTAGATACTTTAGTCAAAACATCAGCTTTAGCTACCTTCCTCTTTGAAATTTACAAATTGACCTTTTAAAATGATCAGAATTGGTTGCTTTCAACATAGCCTAAAAATGCAGGAAATGCTATTTTCAGGCTCTACATTTCAAAAAAATTTCTGGGGGAATACCAGACTCCCCGCATTGCATGGCTACATATTTATGCAGTGCCACTTTTTGGGAGGCCACTACGGCCCTGCAACTATATGTATAGCGTAACACATCGGCTTTGCTCTCACAACCATGCTCTCTATCCTTTAGCCCTTTCATCAGTCTTGTACGTCAATGCACGTGCGCCAAGAGCCATAAACTCAACACAATTTCATCTCTGTTCTTGTTTACGCCTGAATGCGTGATTGATCAGGGAGGGGGTGCATGTAAGAGGGAGACATTTTCTTTGGGGTTCCGAAAAACACAATTCCACTTGACAATTTTATGGGCCATTTCAATTAGAAGCTCTGCATAATGGACCCCCAACAAGCCCTTTGACTGACTAGTCAAGAAATTCAAAGGTCTGTATATTGCTCTTATTTAGCCGCCGATAGTTCTTATTTAGAACGAAGTCTTCATTGTTATCTTCTAAAACTACAGACAATCCGCTGACCGCTGTGCCGTGCGCCGGGCCTCGAATTTGGCGCACGTCTCCACTGTGGACAGCACTTCATACTTGAACATCCCCGCGGTCGCGTGCGCATATCCCGCGGAACTGCGCGTCTCATCCGCGCGCAGCGCTCGGGATCAACAGCAAAGCTGTGTCACGCAATCTTGTATCATGTCTCTCTGGATTCATTCGATTTTGTTAAATTTTGGTATATGAATGTGCAAGGCTAGCCCAAAAACAGTTGTTACTCCTATATATGGGAGAGATGACAACGTCCTATTACGTTTATTTCGTCTAGCTGGTTATAACAACTCTACAATCATACCTATATACGTGTAATATTGTGTTTTAGATTCTTCGTTACAGTAATTTGACTGGTATATTTTATTGTTTTTATTTGCGCAATATTTGAAAATTAATATGGCGATCATTTAGGCGTAGCGCCATCTCCCGTCAAGATTTCAGACTTTCATATCTGAAACATTTGTTTTCGCATCAAAACTTATGCATATATCATTATCAAGAGTATATAATGGGAGATGTGCTATTTAGTGCATGACGTGATAAATCGTTGAAATCTCATTGGATAACGCAGCAGGCACTATGAAGCGATAGTGCCCGCCTGAGCGGGCACTATTGCTTGCGCGACGCATTGTTATTATAACGCATTATGTTTACGTCACGAATCTCCTGCGTCTGGGCGCCACGCAAGATTTTTGAACGGCGGTTGTGTTTGTGTCGAACGTTTTGTTACATCGAATGCACCGGCAAATTAGGGAGTATAATGAAGGTATATAAGCATGAAAAGTAGATTGCATAGTCATGTGATGCACTAAAAACATTAATGCCTGTTGTTGGGGGCACTATGAGAGCATAGTGTTGCTTTGGGAAGGAATAGTGCCCTCGCTACCGCTCGGGTACTATTCATTCCCTCAGCAACACTATGAGAGCATAGTGCCCCCAACAGCAGGCATTAATATATAAATAATGGGAGTTCTCCCATATATACTCTTGCTTTATATATCCCCCTCCCTCTTCTATCACACCCAAGGTGAGCTACAGTGTCATTGACACTTTCATTCATTCATATACTCGGGTGTATACTTACATGACGAATTTGCGGATTGCCGGCGGCAGCAGGGGCGCACATTTTATTTCGTTTAGTCATGCAAGGTGAGCAGGTTTATAACTTGCCAAACGAGTTTGCTGGATTTACTTTTAACCAACTAAGACGATATCCTGCGGTCTGTTGTGATGTGCGGGTTGTTGTCTGTACGGTTGTCGCAACTCCACATAAACTACATTTCCCGATGATTCCTGCGTGAACGCAACTTCTACGTTGACTTACTAAATTTCTATGTGGACACTAAATTTAAAGTAATTACTTTGTGTGAGGTTCCACTGCGATTCCTGTGGGAACAGTACATCGTCGGTGATTTTCATATGACTCACATATAAACAAGACATTCTACGATGATCTACAGTGATATTAATTCTATTGTTACAATTTGTGGCGAGTGCCAGTCGGCGAACGTAGATCGTCTATGTCAGAAATACACCTCAGGTTAGTTAAACCTGCGAAGATTGGTCGAGATGCGCGCTTACTGCCTGGCAACCATTTTTATTAACCTGCTGCTCGTGTCGTGGTTGCCGCAGCCACGAGCAGATGAGACGAGCAGACGACACGCATTGCGCTATCTCACTCCAGCCGCGTCCGCCGACCGCGACGCATTCGTTGGCGATACGTCAGCGTCTCGACGCAGCGGCGACGCGGACGTGCGTCATGTCAACGTGCTGTTCACGTTCACGAACGTGCAGCAAAACGCGATGCTCGGACCAGGGTTGATGCGCACGCTGACGTCAATGCTGCGTAATGCCTCCGTCAACATCAGCTGCCATTTTCTCGGCGATGCGTACAGCGTGATCGTCGCACGCGACGTCTTTCATGACGCAGTGAAAGCGACGAATAGCACGGGACATGAGGTAGTTTACGTCATAGCATACATGAACAGATATCGGGAATGTAACGTACACTGTATGTGGAATTTCTCACAATATATTCGCCAACCCAAACTAAGACATTTAAAAAAAAAAATTGAAATCAAAATCGTATGTGTAATGTTGCAATTCTAACATTTACCGCTAAAATTAGTGTTACACGCATCCATTGTGTTTTTTCTTGAAAATTACAATAATAACATTAAACGGAGATGTCAGTTTCCTCGGTTAAGTTGTACTCAATAGAATGGCTCGTGCATGTGTGTATGATGAATGGCCCGATTTCTGGTCAGGTTAGAGAGCATAATATAGGATTTTCAAGGACTAGTAATAAAGCTCTCACCTACACTGCATGCTGCAAGTGTAATCTAAATATATACGTACAAGTCGCACATCGCGCACTTGGTCCGGAATGCAGGGCTGCTATATGGGGTCGTGCCCTATACGGAATAACATACACATAGAACCTTGGTATATTTTAAAGACAAAATCTTCTTATTCTTATTACAATATGAACGTCTATATTTTGGTCTGACAACGATCGGGGTCACAAGACGAGCAACAGTAATTGTGTACGCAGCTCAATAGTGAGGTGAGAATATCGACACGAGCTTTATTATACAGGTATCCGACATGTGTCGCGTCCCCGATGTTCGCCACCGCGTACAATAATTTCGCCGCTTTTCCAGGTGCGTCTGTATCGCACGGAGACATTGCTTGAGCCGTACGCCGATTACCTCGGCAAGGTCAGAAGCATGTTCTCCGCGTCGCGCGGCAAGTTCAACCGGGACTTCTTCTTTATCACGCTCGTCGTGCATCGACTGCTTCCTCACTTGCGCAGAGTCATCAAGCTGGACAGCGACCTGTACGTCGCCGCCGACGTCGCAAGACTGCAGGCGTTGTTCGCCGACTTCGAGCCAGAAGCGGTGATGGGACTCAGCGTCGAGCAGCAGCCGGTGTATTACTGCGCGTTCCGGAACTACAGGGCGCACGCGCAGGACGAGCGAGCTGGTGTTCCGGCAAGCATCGGCGGTCACCAGGGTTACAACACCGGCGTTATTCTGCTCGATTTAGAGCGCATGCGCACGTCGGCGACGTACGCGAACGCGACACAGCTGGCGACGCTCGCCGCGACGCAACGACGCTTTCTGTTCTTCGATAATCACCTTGGCGACCAAGACATCTACTCGATGATCGGCATGGAGACGCAGCAGCTGTTTTACCCGCTGCCGTGCCAGTGGAATCGGCAGCTGTGCACGCGCTACCGGACAGCGAAAAAGTTTAACAGGAACTTGTTCATGGAGTACTACGCATGCGCCGAACCCGTGATGATCTATCACGGCAACTGTGGCGCTAGGCTGCCCAGGAAAGCCTATACGTACCACATGCCTCATCCCCTAACATCATAAAAAGTATTTTTACCTTAATTATTTTTTACATGGCGCCGTAACCACGAAGAACAGTGATTAGATTGATCAACTTGATAGGTCAAAACAGCGGATTTATTACACATGATAACTTTCAGTCGGTGATAGCGTCAGCCTAACCTGTATGATACAGGCGGTTCCGGTTCCGCTTCACTACACTAACCGTCAGTGTAGTGAAGCGGAACCGGAACCGCCTGTATCATACAGGTTAGCGTCAGCCGTGCGTATTTTGCTATCTACATGTGTGCACTGACAGTGTGGCAGATGGGGTCGTTGTCGTATCAGGTACTACAGATATGTACCCAAGGTAGTTTTAGGTTGTTTAGTATTATGTTTATATTTTTAGCTCATCTGACATAGTCAGATGCAGCTTGTAGAATCGCTTGATCGTCCGTGCGTCCGTCCGTGCGTCCGTCCGTGCGTCCGTGCGTCCGTCAACAGTTGGGCACAAATCTTAACCGCTCGACGTACGGTCACGATATTCGGCACATTGGGGGGGATCGTCAAAACGAGTTGGGATGTCGAAGCTGGGGGTCAAAGGTCAAAGGTCAAGAGGTGTAAAAGAAGGGGGAACATTCACTTCTTAACTTAAGGTATAAGGAGAAATGGGCAGTAATTGCGGCACAAATCTAAACGGGCTCGACCTAGGCTCGCTGATAGTTGGTGTTATAGCATCATTTGTAGGAAAAGCATCCACTGTGCCGCACCCACATTGCGAATGGAGTCACAGAGTCAAAGGGTGCATGGGCACAGGGCAGATTTTTTAGACATTTCTGAGGAACATGCCGTCTGACGCAGCGCCATTGAAAAACTTTTTTGTTTTCAGCGCGTGACCTATGCATTTTTATGGGCATTATTGAACAGGACCATGAAAAATCTACTTTCTGATACATGCGAAGAGTAAGTGTCAGATACCTTTTTGACCCTTCAGCAGGAGGGTTACAACATGGATTTGTTGACTGCTTAACAATAAAGGAGTGAACTGCTTTTGCTATTAGAGCCTCCTCCCCCCACCGTCCACCTTCCCGCCCTCCCCCACCCCCTCCCCCGCCCCTTCCCCTACCGCTCCCCTACCCCCTCCCCCCACCCTCCCCCTACCCTCCATCTGCGAATAGTGGGCGTTTCCTAACAATGATGTGATACAGCAACTGCGTGTCTGCGATATCTGCGCCTATAACAATGTGGTACTACGCAGCGACTGAAATTTTACGTTATAATCGTAGCAACAGACGGCTACAGATGAGCCCAGAACGCTACTGCGGCTCTTGTTATATGAGGTATGTTTAGGGTTAGGGTTAGGGTTAGGGTTAGGGCTAGGGTTAGGGTTAGGGCTAGGGTTAGGGTTAGGGTATACTTCTGTAGTACAAGTCTGGTACACTTTGTGTATACATATATGCACCTCGGGTACATATCTGTAGTACCTGATACGACAACGACCCATTCAGCTGCACTGCGGCTTAATCTGGCCGACTGAATTGAACTTCGCCGCACGGATGGGTGAATCACGTCAGCTTAGTGACAATTTAGCCAGCTTTTATTAATGGCTAATCAAGCTGAAGCGACTTATTTCGCAAAGTTCGCGTGCATTTCCTGTGCGTCACTGTTAGGCTTAAAGTAGTGGCTTAATTATCGCAGATTTACGAACACCTTTGCACCGGCGACGGCGGTTAACTATGCCTCCCTGTTCTCGAGCGCGTTGCAGCACGCGCACGTGCGGGGCATGAGATATGAGCTGTCACCGTGCTTCGTTTAGCAAGCAGTCCCGAACTTGTAATAAACTGTGTGGAATTTGTTACATATCACGTCGCATAGTAACATCGAGCGTATGCGTGTGCGTGAGCGTGTGCGTGTGCGTGTGCGTGAACGTGAGCGTGAGCGTGTGCGTCGCATAGTAAACATATACATGCAGCCTGTTATCGGTCTGTCCGAATTTATGTTATTCGTACACACACGCGCAGCAACCATCGCATCGCAAAAACTGGTTCTGATATTTTTAAGCCGTTGGCATACCAGAGCTTTGCGGGATGTAAGTGGTCATGCAGGTGGGCGGCAAAGTTACGTAGGTCCAGTATAGCAGGTTATGGCTAGTATCTGCTGTAGACCTTGACACTGGGGTTGGGTGCAAATACAAGTAATGGTAACATATCGCGAAAACAATATTTGCGCGTGAGTTTCTGTTTAATAAAACTGCATTTGTCTCCGAGTCTTTCAAATATACGGATAACATAATCGTAATTTTGTTGTGTAATTCAATAATTTTTAGTCTTAACGAAGGGCCTAACGAGTTTAACACCTGGTCGTGAATTAGAAGATCAACTATTTAAATATTTAGGGTTCTCGAAAAGTTATTACGCGTTAGGGCTTCGTCTGACACTAGTTTGATATCTATGTTCACACTCACCTCATACGCTCATAGATAACTAGAAGTTGACGGGTTACAACGCGGGATATGACAAAGCTCACTTTTGTATCCGGAAATTTTGTCCCATCAGAAACTGTTTAACATCTCAAAATCTTTATTTCATACGACTCTATACCTTTAGAAATGTACATTTTAGACACGTAATGGCACATAATTCATGCTTAAGTACAATTCCAGCAAATGTCATGCACTCTTGATAACTGTAAATGGCTTATTTATTTCATATCAACAACAGACTTCTTCTTTTCTTCGTCACAACTTCTAAAACTAGGGCAACGATGTGTTGCAACTGACTAAAAATGCGACATGAAATAAGCGACGACTACAACTCGGATCGTTCGTAAACAACATCAGCCCACGTCACCGAGCATGGCGCGACAGTCGCGACTTGCCGCTGTTCTGTTCATGTGCTCGGCGCAAGTCAAGCGACTCCTCCGGCATGGGTGCTGTGAGGGTCACGGTTACAGCAGGCGGTGACAGCATTAACATTCCACTTGTATACTCGCGAGGAGTTAGATGTACACGCGCGCTTTTAAGATTTCGCACGCGAAGTCTCTAAGATTCTGTTCCATTAAGCGAGCACACGCCGCTATTCGGTTCAAGGGTGTTTCTCCCTAGATGCGGCTGAGTCGAATAAGCTTTCATGTTCGTCTGCAAGCGTCACACGCGCCGCGCGACCAGGTGCCGCGTGCAGATACGGAACCATTCAAGCTATTTAGACATTTGTCTAGACGCAGTGGTTCCCAAACTTTTTTGGTTCCCAAAATTTCCAGCAGAAATCAGAGGAGCGAGCAATGCGAGCACCGAAGGTGATCGCCATGCTAGGGGTGTCCGGGGGCATGCTCCCCCGAAAATTAAAAAAAAGATTGTGCATTTTGGTGCATTCTAAACTATTCTGAACACATTATATGAGACTCTTGAATCACTTTTTCAAGTCGTCAAAAGGAACAAACGAACTATCAATAGGAAATCAGGGGGCTGAAAATAGGGCAGGTCCGAAGTATAGAACCGCGCCAGACAGTACAGCTGAAGGTGTCGTTGTCGTATCAGGTACTACATATATTATGTACCCGGGGTACATATATGTATACACAAAGTGTACCAGACTTGTACTACAGAAGTGTACCCTAACCCTAACCCTAACCCTAAACACAGGGTACATATATGCTGAGAAGATACAGGTCTGTTATACATATACGTACCTCGGGTGCATATATGTAGTAACTGATACGACAACGAACCTTTCTGCGACAGTACAGTGCAGCTACTGCACAGTGTCTAGTTGTAAGCAGAAAGCTCAAACTGAGAAAAGTCGTGAGAGGCGTGGCTTGGCGTGTGTGCGATCCAAGTGCTGAGCTGAAGGCTCGCCGTGTACGCAAAGCTTAGAGTTTGTCATATAGATTTTGTAAAAAAAAATGCTTACTTGGTTCTGATGCCACCCTGCCGCTCCCCTACCGCCCCATTTTTCCTCATTGCCCCCTGGATCTTTCCACCGCTTCCAGGGGGCGGTACCGCCCAGTTTGGGAACTATTTTAGAGGATGTTCTAGTTACATCTTCAGTACGAAAAAAAAAACTTCGCACAGAATAGGAAATTCGTCGTAATCGCTCAAAACAATACTCGAACAAAGGTTGTTTTAAGTTTTTATATATATAAATATAATATGGTTATATGGTTACATATTATATATACATATATATGCGCGCGCGTGTGTGTGACTGTGTGTGTGTGTGTGTGTGTGTGTGTGTGTGTGTGTGTGTGTGTGTGTGTGTGTGTGTGTGTGTGTGTGTGTGTGTGTGTGTGTGTGTGTGTGTGTGTGTGTGTGTGTGTGTGTGTGTGTGTGTGTGTGTGCGTGCGTGCGCGCGTGCGTGTTGGTGTATGCGTGTATGAGTGTGTGCGCGCGGTGTGAGCTGGTGTGCGCGGTGTTCGTGTGTGGGAAGGAGGGAAATGTGTCTCTCTCTCTCTCCTTAAGTCTATCACTCCCAGCATCTCGATCTTTGCCATCCTAGTAGCATTCACGTGTCCTCCGGCTCTTTTCCCTCTTTTTTGTCTCACTGCCTCCCTCTACTTCCTTTGTCACACACACACGCTCTCTCTCTCTCTCTCTCTCTCTCTCTCTCTCTCTCTCTCTCTCTTTCGCCCAAAATTTTCTTTCGCCCACATCTCTCTTTCTCACTAGCTTATCGCTGCTTCCTACATCACTCCGCATATAATATATATTTATATCAATATATATTCCTGAGCGTGAAGTTACGGCACTATGACGTGTCATTGCAATATTGACGCTGTTTTGCGTGCACTCGGGTGCTTGGGGACGCCGTATCCGAGTCTTTAACACCCGCAAGCATATTACCGCGTCTGTCACGACGCGACCACTGCGCCATCTCACGTCGATTATAAAGCCATTCGATAACACGACAATGAAAACACCCACGCACGTTATCATTGGCGCTCGCTGCGTGACGTCACGAGCAGTTGGTGCGAGAAACTTTATAGAAACTCTCATTCGGGCGCGACGCGATAATCGTTAGTCTGGAGCCGTATAGTGCAGTATCTCAGAGTTAGGTTGCCCGACCACATTATTCTGCACGTCAACCAGTCGGAGAGTTCCGCCGTCTGATTTAACATCGTCTGGTAAGTTGTAAATTGGTCAGAAACATTATCACGTCTCATTTTCGCAAGGCGCGCGTCTCCCCGCCTGCGCATTCACCTCCGCGGCGTACAAAGTAACGAAATGCCGGAGAATCTTGTTGCACTGACACATTCGCGTCAGAGTGTTAGGTCTCTGTGGAAATTCTGACGTGTCTATAACTACGCAGACGTGATAAGAATTACGCGGTCCTCTCGTGTCTACATGAGACGTGATATCCCGTATGTGTAAGTGAGTGGTTGTAGTGGCGTCGAATGAACAAGGGAATATCATCGACGTCGCCGTACGCAGTCAAAACAGACGCGTCCGACCGACATATTCCGGCGTCAGTGCTGGACTGTGAGTGTGAATGTCATTTAAAATCTAATATGGCATGTGACGCATCTAACGATATAGATGATGTTATGACGTGTAGGTGTGCTGCTGTTCTTGCTAATATATACGTTTATAGAGAATATATTTAAAAAATGTATATGTGTGTATGTGTGTGAGAGAGACAGGAACGAGAAAGAGAGGGAGAGAGTGTGGGGAGTAAGTGTGTTGTGTGTGTGTGTGTGTGTGTGTGTGTGTGTGTGTGTGTGTGTGCGTGGTGTGTGTGTGTGTGTGTGTGTGTGTGTGTGTGTGTGTGTGTGTGTGTGTGTGTGTGTTGTATGTGTGTGTGTGTGTGTGTGTGTGTGTGTGTGTCGTGTTCTATTCTCTTCTTCTCTCTCTCTCTCTCTCTCTCTCTCTCTCTCTCCTCCTCTCTTGTCTCTCTCTTCTGTGTGTGTGTGTGTGTGTGTGTGTGTGTGTGTGTGTGTGTGTGTGTGTGTGTGTGTATGTGTGAGAGAGAGAGAGAGAGAGCTTAGATTACTGATATTTATTGGGAAATATAGACCTACACTGCCATCTTTAATTTGATTTAGATTAATTGTATGTAGCACATACGTTTATGGGAATGTCGTAATAATAAATTACAAACTTCATAATGGGCAAGGGACTACCTAGAATAAAATTTAGGCATAAATAAACGCTGTTTCTAAGGACTGGTCAGTTGTCGTATATATTTGTGATCGCGGTAGGATACCTTCTAGCTAAATGTAAGTTGCATAGTTTGCGAGGATTTTAGTAGCCGCAGCACATATGCATTTACGGGAGCATTACGCCATTTCTTAACAGTTTAAAACATTTTCCTCCTAGTTATCGTCCCTCTTTTTCTCTACACAAGGGCACTTCTTTTATACAAAGTACTGCAGCTGCTTAACCATACAAAACATGTAAGTGAAATAGAAATACAGAGTAACTAGTAATATAATTATGTCTAATAACAAGCTAGATGATATGCCTGTAGCATAGTAGGCCTACGATGTGTTTTGGCATTCGCAGGTCTAAGTGACGAGACATGTAAACTTACCACCAATAGCAAGCGTCCAATAATTTTTCGTCGGAAATAGTCATGGAGCGGCCGGAGTGCGCGAAAATTTACACGTTTTTCTACTTTGCCTTCATGTTGTTTTTAGGTTTCAATGAAATAGTTATGACGTCTTAATAATACAAAGAATCTAAAAAGCTACTGATGACCAGACAATTAAAGATATTTATTGAGGTTTATTTAAAGGGTATTTTGCACGATAAATCGGATATAGTCTATTCTCATTATTCGTTATGCATTATAATACATGGCATTAAAGCGTGGCATTGTACGCTACACGCACGTACTCTTAAGTACAGCAAACATTATGCCTCTACGGCGTAAATGGATTAAATGTGTTTAGGCCGCAGCCGGAATTCCATGGCGAAGTCTCGGCGCTGAGAGAAAACACGATTTAAGTGCCGATTACGTCATATAGTAATCGACGACATTGGCGAGTCGATAAAAACTATTAGCGGTAGATGGATTTTTGATATTTTGATATTTGATATTGAATCAGACATTATTACGGTCGAGCACGCTGCGATGCCACCCACCATTACAATTACGAGTTACGATTACATATTCTTTATTTATCTAGTTCACTTGTAGTCCATGGGCCAGACCTGCTCAAATGTACCATTCAGAGGGACCAGCCGGAAGTGGTATAGATTTGAAGCTTAGCCTAGGGTGATTACAAAAATCATGATAGCAATCCCGAAAGAGTAGCTTTCTTGTATATTTTTAACTCGGAAATATCGTATATATAGTCGATTTGACGTTCTTATGTATTCAATATTCAACCTAGAAATATTCTTTCCTATAATGTTTTTTTGCTGATTTGTACTCATATAGAGTCCTAAAACAAATTAAGCTTGGTTGCCCAAATGGCAACTTTGGGCAACTCTAGTAATTTGCACAAATCCAAAATGGCCGCTGGACTCCATCTTCAAAATTGAACTTTTTAACCACTTGACCTAAAATGATGTGTAATACATCTTTTATAGGTGTTTTAGGTGCGTAGAATCTATTTCTGACGTTATTTTTCTGGTTCAAAATCAGGGTCAAAAGCTAAAGGGCAAGTCAAGGTCAAATTGTACTTTTCAGCAATGAACAATGAATGGAAATTTTAACTAAATTACATTTTAGTTTATTCATGCACAGGAATGGACAATCATATATCATTTGACATATTTGGCGATGAAAAACAGTAAGAAGCCATATTTGAAACATGTGATCACACTTGTTAACACGTAGGTTGTAAATTATTTAGCTGCAGTAGGCACAGTCATGGTGTATGAACATTGGCTAACTCTCACTCATCATCCAGGTAATCAGATTCAGAAAGACTATTCTCAACATCCACATGGCCTTCGCCCTCATGATCTATACCTTCCACAAAATCCTCTCCCTCAACATCCTTATTCAACAATTCTCATCTTCAGCCTAAGCATCTCGTCTCTTAGTGTATGGATTGCAGCAGCTCGCTTTACTAGAGCATATGCAGTATGACGTGCATGAAAGATGTTTTTTGTGACAGCCACATGCCTTGGTGGTGCCCAATACACCCAGTACGACAATAAGATTAACACATCTGTGTCATCACTAAGCACACGGATCACGCCTTGTCCATAGTTAGCAGCCATAAGGACATAAAAGATCATGGTAATGTCGGCTTCATTGTGACCAAATACACCATCGTCCCGAGTATCCATTGTTACATTTTCTCCTACATTGAAGGTACACAACACGCTTGCCAGCCTCTGCGTGTTGTTCTTGTTCTTCATGATTGCAGCTCTTTTTGGCAGATAACTGGTAATGGAGAGTATATAGTCAATGATAACTTCACCAGCCCGCCGCATTCTCTCATGATCCTTGGCCGAGACATCTTGGTACTTGTCGAAGACAATGATTTTCGCGATACCATCTGGATAGCGACTTAAACGGCATTGACTAGATGCAATTAGATCTGAGGGACTGCCACCATGTGGCCGCACAATATGGTAGAACAGCTGTGAAACATCCACGATGACAATGTCAGGAGCTGATGGCAAGACCTCACGCACACCAAGGCGTTTGACCAACCCTGACTTGTTGCCTTTGCGGGGACAACCATGCTCATCAATGAGTGATGAAGGCACTGCTCACAGCTCATAGGCAAACAGAGGTCCAAGCTCCATCTGCCGCTGCTGACCAATCATCAATAGCCGGAGAAACATGTTCCCAATGTCTATTACTGGCCTGGCCTGGTTGCTCTTGACCTGCTTTGTGAGAACAGACATTGTCTTGATGGGGCTACTAATAGGGTCTTAGAACCCATCAGGAAGACTGGCGATGTATTTGCTTTCCATCTTTCTTCCAGTCACAATCGAATCAGCAACATTCACACCAGCAGGGGCAATTTGGCCAGTGACTGGGTTGTACAGATGAGGGCGGTAATCTTTAAGTGGGTGAGGTATTTCTCCACCTCTGCATCAATGAGATCACGATCATTTGCATCAAAGACACGTGGGTGCCTCAACTCCTCATTGAGCTGTTTCTGTGCAGATTGACCTGGTGTAGATGCAGAGTAGATATAGTCCACACAGTCTGACACATGGACAGTGATAAGGAAGGCATCGATCCACTCACAAACTAACTCAGCAGACAGAGCTAGCTGGACTGGCTTTAACATTTTAGTACGAAATGACCAAGAAGTCTCCAAGGATAACGTGGGGTATCTTCCAACAATCAATGCTCCAGCGATCTGTCTGGTCCAGCGTCTGAAGGGTGACCAGAAGTCATTTGCCGAAGTTGCAGGAAGTCTTCTTTGCATGGTGCTAAACGAAGGTGCTTCAAGTGACAGGATCGACGTTGTTTTCGATGACTACCGAGAAGAATCCATCAAGAACGCAGAAAGGGAGAAGAGAGGTGAAGGGTCAGGGAGCGAATTTCGGAACATTCAAGCCGAGCACAAGGTAAAACAGGGGAGAAGATTCCCGTGTAGCTCAAAGAACAAGCAAGCTTTTATAGTGTTTGTAACAAGCGAATGGAAGTACGCGTGGATATACTTGCTACCAGTTATCGTCTGCTGCCGGAGTTGAAAGTATCAGGGAGCTAGAATCAAGTCAAGAGGAGGCTGATACCCGAATTCTCTTACATGCAGACCATGCAGCAAAATCATCTAGCTTTGCTGCAGTCGTCGTGGTATCCGAAGACACAGATGTTTTTGTTCTTTGCTTGGCAATCAAGAGCTTTATATCAACTCCGATGTTCATCAAATGTGGGTCGCAGACCAAAGTAAAGTACGTAGATGTCGACAAAATAGTAGAGAGCATAGGATCAAGTGTATGTAGATCCCTTCCAGGCCTACATGCTTTCACTGGATGCGACACTGTCAGCGCCTTTGCCGGGCGGGGTAAGATATCAGCGTATCGCCTGATGAAACAGAGTGACGAGTTCCAGGGAGTGTTCCAGCAACTGGGCAGGGACTGGTGTGTGTCAGATGAGTTGTCCCAGAGTCTTCAGAAGTTTACTTGCGAGATGTATTGTAGAAACTCTGAGACAAGCGACGTCAATGAACTGCGCTACCGTCTGTTCTGCCTGAAGAAAGGAGACGTCGACTCAAATCAGCTGCCACCTTGCAGTGACACCCTTTGCAAACACTCTCTACGATCCAATTACGAGACTGCTTTATGGAGACGGAGTCTGGAAAGATGTCCAGAAATACCATCACCAGTAGGATCTGGTTGGTACAGGGAAGATGGCAAACTGGTCGTCGACTGGATGGAGGGGCAGCCGGCTCCGAAAGCAGTTCTGGGGCTGCTATCGTGCCAGTGCAGTAGGTCCTGCAAGATTCCATCGTGTTTCTGCCTTACTAACGGCATGCGATGCACGGACCTGTGTCGGCTCCAGGAATGTACCAACAGGCAAGATGACGACGATGATGCTGTATCTGATGATGACGATAGCTCTAGGTAAAAGTCTTGTAACCAGTTAAAATATCAAATAACTTTCCACGTGCTGTGTTTTTCGAAAAAAAACTGTATTTATAACACGATGGCTATAGTATTATGTCTTGTTTTGAAAAAAGAAAAGAACGGTACTTAATTATTATATATGTGTATAAATCATGGTTGTCATGGCAACTGCCCATTAATCCCACTGTTTTGACAAATATGTAACATGACTCTTTCTTTATATATCAGCGGAGATGATGCTTTAAAACCTCGGACACCAAGGCCAAGTCTCCAATGAGGCAAGTTCTACAATGGCCTTTGAAAGAGGAGGACAGGCGAAACAGAGGATCGAGACGATTATATAATTAGCTGAATAATTTAAGGGAGCTGTAAACTATTCGTTAGCTTATGCAATATTGCTAACATGTGCTGGAATGGTCTTGAGAAGTAAAGATTGACCTTTTGGCAATGTTGTGTGGCTGTTGCTATCCGAATTTTGAAACGGAAAACGTTACTCTAGGTAAAATATTAGTTTAGTTGCTGATTTAGGAAGCATGTCGGTTGCTATGACAACAAGAAAAACATTTTAAAGATTTTGTACATTTTTATATGAACCTATTGACCTCTCTGATATGACTTACGCAAAAACTTTCGTTTAAAAATGAATTGTTATTCGTTCATAAAGCTATTCGGCAGTCATCAGGCAAGTTCAGATGACGTCATTTGATCACGTGATTTCGGCAAGAAAGCTACTCATAGAAGCTTGCTATCATGGATTATAATAAACTTCAGTTATTGCAGATTCCAAAAAGTCATGATAACACTGGTCCCTCCATATGGTACAAAAAACCCTATTTTGGGGGACTTGGCCCATGGACTAAACTAGCTTTTTATCCGTTCACGTTCCATTGTTTGTTTACTGAGGGCTGTATGTATGTGTGATGCGGTTGCGTATTTGGGCGTTTGTTTGTGTGTTTGTGTGTTTATGTGTGTGCGTGGTGCGTGCACGCGTGCATGCGTGTGTGCGTGAGTTCGAGACATGCCCCAACACATACACGCACGCACGCACGCACTCATTCACACACACACACACACACACACATACACGCACGCATGCACGCACACAAGCGCGCACGCGCACACAAGCGCACGTACGCGTGCGTGCATGCATGTGCCGTTGCGAGTGCTGCGGTCACATGCATTGCTATCACGTGGAGTGATGCTATAAGCGATAACTGTATCATACAGAGCTGAAGCTCATCAGGACATCAGCTGTGCGCGTATGCCCACCGAAATTACAGTCATTTCTGGTCGAAACAACTCAACTGGGCCGACTCACTCGCCGCGACACGCATAGCTGACCATCCTCACCACACTCTCTACTTTTCATTAATCATTCTCCGGTTCTCCGCATTATTGGCTCTCTCTCTCATGCTTAGCCGATTCGCGCGGAAATAGTGTCAGGAAAAGTAATTAACCCTCGCGCCTGCTTTATAGTATAACGTTAACAATAAGGCCTTGATTCGCCAGCAGCGCGCCTGTGCTATTACGCGCTGATCATTTATGCAGTGCTATATGGCGTGAGAGTGGCTTCGCACGACGGAGGTTTAGAAGCACACCTGCCTGCATTAGGTTTTATGGACGAGGTATTTACGGTTGATACGTTTCACAAAGGTGTTGAGTCTTGCCCGGTTGACATTGAAGATATCGTTAGCGGTGGCATTGATGTTGACGCTAGAGAGGACGGTGGTGTTGGCATTGATATTGACGTTGACAATGGCATTGGCGTTGACATTGATGTTGACGTTGACGATGGCGTTGGTGTTAGTGTTAGTGTCGATGTTGACGTTGACGATGGCGTTGGCATTTATATTGACGTCGACGACGAGGTTAATATTGGCATTGATGTTAACGTTGACGATGTCTTTGGCGTTGGCATTAATGTTGACGATGACGATAGCGTTGACATTGGTATAGATGTTCACGGTATCGATGGCGTTGGCGTTGGCATTCGTGATAACTTTGGATATGTTGATGAAATTGCAGAGTAACCTGCGAATTATTGTCCATGACCGAAAAACTGCATTTTATATCGGAAATGATAACCATTAAATCGATTAGTGGCAACAGCGATGACGATATTGCTTTCGAGTGTTTTGATTCTAATAACCTCAACAGGGAAATAACGTTTTCTTTCCGGAAAATTAATTTCCCGCTTCGTGCTCGCGATAATAAATATCGAAAAACCGGAAACCGGACTATTTATGAGCAGACCATTCCCCGGGGTGTTGTGGTGCTAAGTGCTAAGGCCCCTCGGTAGCAATGCAGACCCGGACTTGGTACGTAAATGTATATGTTGCTACTATAATTACTGACATACATATTTTTTAACTAGGATAAGATTACTATGCAGGATAATAAGTCCCCAAATGGTCAACCACCCTAAACAACCCCACCTCCATTTCATATTTCCATTCTTTATTTTTCCCTAGTTAAAAGTCACCAAAAAATATTGTCATTGCAAGCCGACCCTGCGCCATATTTCCTCCCAGAGGGCGTTCCTGTCAAGAAAACCCGCGAATATCATCAGGGTATCTGGTCACGCTGTCGCTATTTTCGCTGCAATTTGCTTTGAAACCGTCATGCTAAGATGTTGTCTCAGCGGGCCGGCTGCGGGCGTAAGCTAAGGCTTAGCCTTGACGCAGCGAGGTTTGGCGTTAAGTGTCGCCCAAATTACTGTAATGGGGTTATCGCGGGGCGCGAAGTGAGCGCGCAGTGTGTCGTCACGTCGTTATGCAGCTGTTCAGAGCAACATACGCGCCCCCTTCTCACCTCAGTTTTTCCTCCGTTCTCTCGCGTTCTTTCGTTATTTTCTCCGTCTCTCGCGCATGCGCTCTCGTTTTTCTCTATTATTCTCTTTCGGTATTTTTCGCTTCATCCCTCTCTCCTCCATTTGCGCTCACTCTCACGCAATCTCTTTCTTTCTTTCTTTCTTTCTTTCTTTCTCTCTCTCTCTCTGTCTGTCTCTCTCCCTCTCTCTCTCTCTCTCTCTCTCTCCTCGTCGGTCTCTGCATCTCTCTCTCTCTCTCTCAGCTCTCATTCTCTCTCTCTTCATCTCTGCTCTCTCTCTCTCTCTGTGATACTCTCTCTCTGCTCTCTATCTGTCTCTCTTCCTCCTCTCTCTTCTCTCTTCCTCTTCGCGTCTCGATCTCTCTCCGTCTCTCTCGTCTCTCGTCTCCTCATCTCTCTCTGTCTGCTGTCTCTCATTCTCCCGATCTCTAATTGCCTATTCGCATCGGCCCACCTGTCTCGCTCTTCCCGTAACATGCTAGCGCATTAGTACTCAATGTCTCTGTAGTATAGGAACTGATAACGGGAGGGGAGGCAAGGAGCTCTAGTGGTAGTGGACGTGGCGGGCCCGTCGCCGGCGCGTCAACGGCTCTCCATATCTATGGCTTAACGCACCGTCCAACAAAAAATACCCGATAGCTTGATGAAATCGCGTGGGTCGTTGACCAATACTCGAGTGACTATGACAACGCAACAAACGCAAAACAAAGCGACACGAGCTTCGTCTTCTGAGCGGTTTATTTTAATGGCTCTCAAAATGACAGAGAAGTCAAATTGCACCTGAGCACGTTAAATTTTTCGGTGTGATAGATTGGTTCCACAGGATATACGACGTCATGGGGGAGTATCAAAACCGAAGGCACCCACCCCTTTAGTTAATTTAGTAAATTTTGACTATAACGCTATATTATAATAATTGTACAGCAGGGTTAAATGTGGAATGATCAATTATAGGGGTGCGAAAGAGGGGGGTCGGGGAAATTGTAACATTAACTAAGAAATGATAGACGTTTCAAATTCAGACTACAATTACCGCAACACGGCTGCCACTCAGCGCAGATGGGGTCGTTGTCGTACCAGGTAGACTACAGAATATTGTACCCCGAAGTAAGTTCTTAGGGGTTGTTTAGTAAATTATGGTTTATAATTTTATAGTGAGGTATGTTTGGTAGGGTTAGGGTTTAGGTTAGGGTTAGGGCTAGGGTTAGGGCTAGGGTTAGGGTTAGGGTTAAGGCGTTAGGGTTGGGTACCTCGCTGTTGTGTTAGGGTACAGCGGCAGTTCTGTAGCTACAAGCTGTTACTACTTTGTGTATACATATCTGTAGTAGCTGATCGACAACGACCCCTTGAGGCCCCCCAGCTGCCCTGCCCAATAGTAGGCAGTGGAAGGTTAATTATGCGGCGTGGAGTGGCACATCGCCGTCGCGAGCATTTCAACTTCATCGCTTGCATGCGCGTGTATGTTGATCCGCAGTCTGCTGGTCTTGTAGACGTAGCTTCGAGACTTTTCATTAGATGCGTGATTTATCCGGAGCAAATATTCTGCACCGAACGATGACAACAATCGCCGACACGCGTGTTGACCCAGCGCCGGTGCAGACGCACTGAGCATGCAAAACTAATAACCGTGCACTGAAACCAGACACACACACAACGCAGCACGGTTTTCACTGCTCGTGCTCACAACTCCACACGGGGAACACGCACACGCAAACGCACGCAAAAACACACGCACAGACGCATGCCGAACTTAGTCAGTCTAAGCGCCTGTAATGCGAGCTGAAGCCCAATATTATCTAAGGGACGCGCGTTGCACTGGCGTGTATTGGCACGAGAATGATGAGTGATGTTAGCAGTTGCACGATATAGCATGAAGATGAGTGTACTTAGTCCCGAGATAGCAAGATAAACTATAGTCTTGGATACTCGTGCGGCTTTTAGGCAGAGTCGTCATCATTCTTCATGTAATATGCGTAAAATTGTGACAGGCGAAGCAGTGCGTTGATGACTGGCGTACGTCAGCTATTGATGAATTTGTTAGCGCATACCTCGTTAGTGCTAAATATGTTCCGATATACCGCAGCTGATACCCTATGCACGCGAGGCGTTATAATTAATGCTGCGCAGATTGCCAATAAAGTTGCCATGATCAGACACTCAGAGTCCACAATGCTTCTAACATAGGCACGAAGCACACGAACTGAGTCGACACTTTAAGTGTTCGTAAAATCTAGAATATTTACGTTTTGCTGTGCACTCAATTCATATTTATGCATGTAGTTGCTTCCTAACGCAATGAAAACGGCAATAAAACAATGTGGCAAACAAACGAGGACATGGTTTCCCCTATTATTCGTCGTACCCCATACGTTACGCATAATATAATGAAGAAATGTAGGTCAATTTATTTATGTCTGGCGCAAAACAAATATATTGCTCGATATATAAAGTAGCGAGTGAGAGTAGCATAATTCATCTACTTTTTTCCATTTAACATAGTGAACAAAAAATCATCGGGTCGACGTCAAAATTTCGTTTAAACAAACACCCGATCCATCGCCAGTCGATTTCCTACTACAGGCAGCTCAATAATGACGCAAGATGCACCGCAAGTGCACTGGCACTGGCAACATGTGGGCACCGCGAGTGCCCTCTCAACATACACAAACACCTCTTTCGTGCTCTCCTCAACACTCGTAGCATGCAAATCATTCTCCTCTTTGGCCTCGTACACGCGTGGCGCGACCCGGTGGGGGGCGCGTAATGGTGCTGAAGTAAACCGTAAGCGCGTCAGATCGACGATGTCACAAGAACACGAGAAATCTCACGCCACCAGGTGACGCGACACGTGCCGCGGCAGGCCCCGACTTTCGCGCCCTTCCCACGCATGCTCATCTAGCATTGTGTGTGTCGGTTAGAGCGATGTAATGATCTGGTATTGTTAATCATTATAACAGAGAAAATAGCGCCCGTGTCACAAACGTATTGGTTTGAGTATGTAACACAAAGACAAGAAGCTCTCTCTATGTGTGTCCGTCTCTCTGAT
>NW_014577585.1:133062-140224 GCF_000485595.1 Priapulus caudatus
TAGCGAAAAGGACTTCGCCCGAATTAACGTCCGGTACCAGTTCTATGCTGGAATCGTTGACGTCCGCAGTCTAATTCCGTCAGCCTCTTAGAGCGCACGGCAGGCCTGAGTGATTATGGTTGTTTACACTGATAATTATTACATCGTTACCTAAGCGCACTGGCAGCAAGATCAAGCCCGGCCCCGACAGCACACAACTTGATGATCAGTTGTTGTTCCACTGACAATTGGCCTACTAGCGGCACATTAAGGACTGGTCATATTACATTCCACACCTACGGGCTACGAATACGGTTGTATTAGCTACAAGTACATGTTTACAATAATTACTACTAACTACTTACTACTAGTACTAGTAGTAGTTAGTACTACTAAGTTATCCAGCAGCTACTAGTACTGAGTAACTAGCTAAATACAGGACCCTCCAGGAGCTAATAGTAATAGCTAATAAATGACTAACTCTGTTACTAGTAATTGAATCTTACTAATAATGAGAAACCCTAACCCATTAACCCTAACCTATTATATTGAATATAATATTAGATTTATATTGATGTAAATGACATTGTTTTATTGGCCCATGCCATAACATTGGGGGCGGCAAAATATTGGGAGCTCATGTTCTCTATGCCTTGACACTAGTACTTACTAGACTACTAGCGACTAGCAAGAAACGCTCATTTGCTAGGGTTGAGAAATACGCCTTAAGGCTATACTAGGACACAGGCCACTTGAAGCGTTTCAAATAAATATAATGCTAACTAAATACGAAATCTATTTACTACGAAATTGTTAATGTTTCCCTCAGTAAGACCTAACTCTCTTTCAAGAAAGGTTGCGACGTGCAAACGCTATATATAGACTAGCGGACTCGCTGTCCCACCTGCGATTTGGCGCATTGAGTTGACGGTAAGCTAAGCCGATGAGGGTGCGACGATGAGTGCCAGTCTTATGGGGCTATAGGCGCGTCGCAGTGCGCGCGCGCACTGCTTTCCGCAACTCCCAGTACGAGCCTCGGGCCAATTGAGACGTTGCCAAAAACGTCTGCAGCGTGAGGGGCGCGCAAGACAAGCCAGCCGCCCGGTAGGTGTTTCCCTGATTGGACAGCCGTTTCATTACTGGGCAAGGTTCTGCGAATTTCATATTTCGACAGTCTTTCTGTGATTTTCGCGTGACACAGCTCGGTTTAACGAACAGATTAACTCGGTTAGCAGTTTTTATAACAAAGTGAACCATTGTTCACGTCCAAATGTATACGCCTCTGTGCCCCTCACTATAAAAATTGCGGAACGTGTTCGCGTGGCAGCTTATGGATCCGTGGCCCGCCAATTCAATTCGGCGCACGAGATCATCTAGCTTGCAGCGGCTGGCCATACTGTCGTACGACGTTCCGGGCCCGGCGTCGCGTGCGCCTTCCGCGCGCAATTGGCGCAAGATCTGCGCATGCAGCGCTTCGGATCAACAGCTTTTGGCAACGGTTTCTTCTAGTATGCCCGTCATTCTGGATGTACAGGAGCTAAGAGCCAAAATCAAAATGAATGTTGTGCATTTTTTGACAAAAAGCATGAAAAGTGGCATAAAGATAGTTTAAGATAATGTATATTCATTGAGATCGGGTACCCATCTCGCATCGGATGGTATCTGGGCGCCATCTTGAATTTAAAATCGGCCACGCATCAAAATCCATTATCTTAAGCATTTTTTCAGCTAAATTTAATTCACATAGAAACAACGATTTGAGTGTCTAAAACCAACATTATGCGGGGTCAAGAAACGCCATTACAATCAAAAATCATTATCGGTTCGGTGGCGCCATCTGAATATTTAAAAATGGCCGCCTCCAAATCTATTATCTTTTCATATTTCAGCTAATATTCACATGAGAACATGATCTTAGGTGTCTAAGACCGACTTATCGGGGTCAATTACAATCGAAACCATTATCGGTGGGTAGCCGCCGTCTTGAATTTCAAAATGGCCGCTATCCAAATCTATTCCAAATCTATTATCTTTCATATTTCAGCTAATATTCAACATAGAAACATGATCTTGGTGTCTAAACCAACATTATCGGGGTCAAGAAACCCATTACAATCGAAATCATTATTGGTCGGTAGCCGTCATCTTGGATTTCAAAATGGCCGCCATTCAAATCCATTATCTTTCATATTTCAGCTAATATTCAACATAGAAACATGATCTTGGTGTCTGAACCAAGATTATCGGGGTCAAGAAACCCATTACAAACAAAATCATTATCAGTCGGTGGCGGCCATCTTGGATTTTAAAATGGCCGCCATTTAAATCTATTATCTTTCATATTTCAGCTAATATTCAACATAGAAACATGATCTTGGTGTCATGATCTTTGTTGAACATCCACACATCTGATACTTTTTCACTAAACTTCCTCTTGCACAGGGAATCCAAAGTGTCCGTAGTTGACCCTCCATAAAGAGACGTCAATGCTTTTTCTCCAGCTTCCAGAATTTTGTCGGCAGTCTAATTCTATGAAAACACTTGTGCTTGTTTCATGAACAGCTCATCTTTCTGTGCTTTCTTGAGGGCAGCTCCTTTCCCAATTCCAAACAAACGGGAGGTAGTGTCACAACCAGAAATGGCATGTATTAAAAGTAGAGCACGGCAAACCTCATCACCAAACCTTTTTCGTATCAAATGAATGTCCCAAATAGAATACTTTGCTGTCGGTTTTTCTGACCTAAAATATCGAACCCTGGAACATGGATCTGCATGATGACAAAGTAATATTAGAATGTCAGTGTCCTCTCCAATGACATGTGTAATCCCAGCTGTGTCATGGTCAATGGCTATCTTTGCTATGAGTAAATCGGCGTCGGCATCTGCCTGGAGGTTTCTGATTCCATTTGCATGCATTTTTTCACTGAGAAGTTCAATGAAGTCTTGTTTATTCTCTGAATTTGTGAGAAAATGTTCCTTCTTTGATTTCAGTGGCACGTTGGAACTGAAGTGCACCTTAGGTCCAACAACTCCCTTTGACCGCTTCTGATGAGTTACCTCTTTAGTTGACGGTACACTGTATCCATCAAAAATGACAATAGGGTTGTTGAAGTGTTTCTTAACATGAGTCACATATTTCACTGTAATAATATCAGGAGCGTATAATGACAAATATACCCCTCTCTATACCCCCCTCTTTGTAATTATACGCTCCTGATAATATCAAATGTTTTACCCTTAACCCGGGTTAGTTGATAATTATGCCGATTCCATGGAAGGTACCTCGGCCGTCCAAGGTCCGTATATTGTGATCAACATTGTCAGCGATATAATGAGTGAAGTGTCCAGCAGTCGGTATAGCCGTTCCATTGAAATTCGCATGTAATGGCGTCATATCTATATTATGACGTTATGGTTACGAATTTGGATGGCGGCCATTTTAAAATCCAAGATGGCCGCCACCGACTGATAATGATTTTGATTGCAATGGGTTTCTTGACCCCGATAATGTTGGTTTAGACACCAAGATCATGTTTCTATGTTGAATATTAGCTGAAATACGAAAGATAATAGATTTAAATGGCGGCCATTTTGAAATCCAAGATGGCGGCCACCGACCGATAATGATTTTGATTGTAATGGGCTTCTTGACCCCGATAATGTTGGTTTAGACACCAAGATCATGTTTCTATGTTGAATATTAGCTGAAATATGAAAGATAATAGATTTGGATGGCGACTATCTCGCTCGCCCACTGTCTCGCTCTCTCCCGTAACATGCTAGCGCATTAGTACTCAATGTCTCTGTATATAGGAACTGATAAAGGGAGGGGAGCAAGGAGCTCTAGTGGTAGTGGACGCGTCGCCGGCGCGTCACGGCTCTCATATCTATGCTTAACGCAAGTCGCAACAAATAGCCGATAGCTGAATGACAATCGCGTCGTTGACATACGTCGAGTGACTATGACAACGACAACAAAGCGACACGAGCTTCTCTGAGCGGTTTATTTTAATGCTCTCAAAATGCGAATCAAATGCACCTGCACTTAATTTCGGTGTGATAGATTGGTCCACGATATACGGAACGTGCATGGGATATTAAAAACCAAGCCCCCTTTAGTTAATTTAGTATTTTGACAAGCGCTATTATAATAATTGTACAGCAGGGTAAATGTTGGAATGATCAATTATTAGGGGGGCGAAAGAGGGGGTCGGGGAAATTGTAACATTAACTAGAAATGATAACTTTCAAATTCAGACTACAATATTACCGCAACAGCGCTCCCACTAGCGCAGATGGGGTCGTTGTCGTATCAGGTACTACAGATATGTACCCGAAGTAGTTTTAGGTTGTTTAGTATTATGTTTATATTTTTATATGAGGTATGTTTAGGGTTAGGGTTAGGGTTAGGGTTAGGGTTAGGGCTAGGGTTAGGGCTAGGGTTAGGGTTAGGGTTAGGGTTAGGGTTAGGGTACACTCCTGTAGTACAAGTCTGGTACACTTTGTGTATACATATCTGTAGTACCTGATACGACAACGACCCCTTGAGCCCCACTAGCTGCCAATAGTAGCAGGTGGAGTAATTTCGCGTGGAGTGGCACATCGCGAGCATTTCAACTCTCGCTGCATGCGCGTGTATTTATCCGCGCTGCTGTGTCTTGTAGAGTAGCTTCGAGACTTTCATTAGATGTCGTTGATTTACCAGCAAATATCTCGCCGACGTGAAACATCGCCGACACGTTGACCCGCGCGGTGCAGACGCACTGACATGCAAAACTAATAACCGTGCACGGAAACCAGACACACACGCACACACGCTCACACTCCTACACGCACACGCAGACGCACGCACGCACGCACAGACGCATGCACGAACTTAGCGTCTAACGGCCTGTATGCGACTGAAGCCCAATATTATTAAGGGACGCGTTGCATGCGTGTATTGGCACGAGATGAGTGAGTGATGTTAGCACGATATTAGCATGAGATGAGTGTATTAGCACGAGATGAGCAAGATAAAGCTATAGTCGTTAGATGACTCGTGGCGGTTTTAGCAGAGTCGGTCATCATTCTTCATGTAAATGCAATAAAATTGACGCGAAGCAGTGCGTTGATGACTGCGTACGTCAGCTATTGATGATATGTTGTTAGCGCATACATCGTTAGTGCTAAATAATTCGATATACGCAGCTGATACCTATGCACGCAGCCGTTATAATTAAGCTGGCAATGCAATAAAGTTGCCATGATAGAAACTCAGAGTCCACATGTTCTAGGCACGAAGCACACAACTGAGTCGACACTTTAGTTTCGTAAAATCTTAATATTTACGTTTTCTGTGCACTCAAATTCATATTTATGCATGTTAGTTGCTTCATAACGCAATGAAACGGCAATAAAACATGTGGCAACACGACAGACTGTTCCCTATGTGATTCGTACCCCATACGTACGCATAATATATGAAGAAATGGTAGGTCAATTTTATTATGTCTGCGCAAAACAAATATATTGCTCGATATATAAATACGAGTGAGAGTAAGCAATAATTCATCTACGTTTCATTTAACATATGAAAAAAAATCACGACGTCAATTCGTTTTAAACCCGATCCATCGCCATCGATTTCCTACTACAGCAGCTTTCATATGACGCAGGCAACGCAAGTGCACTGGCACTGGCAACATGTGGCACTCGCCCCTTCTCACATCACAAACACCTCCTTCGCTCTCCAACACATCGTAGCATGCGAAATCATTCCTCCTCTATGCCTCGACACGCGGTGCGCGACCGGCGCGGTAATGGTGCATGAAGTACCGCTAGCGACGTCAGATGACGATGTCAGCAAGAACACGGAGAAATCTCACGCACCCACGCGTCACGTCCGCGGCAGCACGACTTTCGCGCCTTCACGCATCTCATCTAGCATGTGTGTGTCGGGTTTGAGATTAATATCGGTATTTTATGCATTATATACAGAGAAAATAGCGGCCCGTGTCACAACGTATTGGTTTATTGTAACAAAAACAAGAAGCTCTCTCTATGTGTGTCCGTCTCTCTGATGAATGTCGACGCGCAGATATTATTCGATTTCGATCAACATTTCTTCGTCGTTAATCATGTGATTGTTTATTAACTGTTTACGTTTAGGATTCCGTAATTATTCAGTTACTATTTACATTGCTATTCTTACGAAGTAACGCAATGACGAGTATAAAAGCAATGCTATGTACACACAGCCTTTAAGTGAGTACGTCACCGAGCGCAACGGTTTTCTCTGCTCGCTGCAAAGCGAAACATTATGCTGCTAGTCAATAGACCTTATTCACGCTGCGGCCATGTTGGAATCAAAACGAGGCTCTTAAGTCAAGCTGTTTCGTCTGCTACACATTGTAAACACAGGGAGCTCCGAATCTTTTTTCAGCTTAATTTCACTTGTTATACACAGTTACTTTATATCTTACTATAATTTGGCGAATGTTGTTTGTATGTATGTATGTATGTTTGTGAAAGGCTCCGTCAGTTTCGATCCAAATAGCGCCAAATTTACATAAGAGATCGATGAGTACACGGGACGGGTTGTAAACTATACTCGGTTGAAAACCGTTTGTTCGGTCTTAAAAAAGACAAAAAACAACAAAAAAGCTAAACATTTGCCTGACAATAGGGGGCGCTGTTTTGTTTACGTTCTGTTTGTATTTCGTTTTGCTTGGTTTCAACAGGTTTCAATTTCGTGTTGTTCTGTGTATCTCTGTTCTGTGTCTGAGATTTGTGTAAGCCCCATAATGTAAGTAGAAATAACCATGTAATAATGAAGTTAAATATTCATTAGCTATTTCGCCATAGTTTCCCATATGCGATGTACAACTTCAAGTTGAGTTTCATCAGAGCAGATTTTTTTTGGGTAGTCTGCATGCTGTACAGTGTACGGGTGTCGTGAACACCGATCTGTCACAAGCGGTCCGATCACAAGCACGTAATATTACGTCGTCCGCACAGAATGCAAACATGCGTAGAAGTAAGCGATCACAACCACGCAATATTACCTGGTCCGCACACAGTGGAAACATGCGAAGCACGTAATATTACGTTTACGTTATACCCATTCACATCTATCTATATTCTAATTTTGGAATCCGTAATCCCCGTATCATCAACCAGTAAATAAGTACTACATAGCATA
>NW_014577585.1:143388-172801 GCF_000485595.1 Priapulus caudatus
CACACCAATCAAGATCCAATTATCTTACATTTTTCAGCGTAATTTTCAACATAGAAACAAGATTTTGGTGTCTAAAACCAACATTATCGGGGCTAAGAAACCCCATTCAATCAAAATCATTATCGTCGGTGCGCCATCTTGAATTTTAAAATGCGCCATCCAAATCTATTATCTTCATATTTCAGCTAATATTCAACATAGAAACATGATCTGTGGTGTCTAAACCAACATTATCGGGGTCAAGAAACCATTGCAATCGAAATCATTATCGGTCGGTGGCGGCCATCTTGGATTTTAAAATGGCCGCCATCCAAATCTATTATCTTTCATATTTCAGCTAATATTCAACATAGAAACATGATCTTGGTGTCTAAACCAACATTATCGGGTCAAGAAACCATTACAATCGAATCATTATTGGTCGGTAGCCGTCATCTTGGATTCAAAATGGCCGCCATTCAAATCATTATCTTTCATATTTCAGCTAATATTCACATAGAAACATGATCTTGGTGCTGAACCAAGATTATCGGGGTCAAGAAACCCATTACAAACAAATCATTATCAGTCGGTGGCGGCCATCTTGGATTTTAAAATGGCCGCCATTTAAATCTATTTCTTTCATATTTCAGCTAATATTCACATGAAACATGATCTTGGTGTCATGATCTTGTTGAACATCCACACATCTGATACTTTTTCACTAACTTCTCTTGCACAGGGAATCCAAAGTGTCCGTAGTTGACCCCTCCATAAAGAGACGTCAATGCTTTTTCTCCAGCTTCCAGAATTTGTCGGCGTCTAATTCTAATGAAACACTTGTGCTGTTTCATGAACAGCTCATCTTTCTGTGCTTTCTGAGGGCAGCTCCTTTCCCAATTCCAAAACAAACGGAGGTAGTGTCACAACCAGAAATGGCATGTATTAAAAGTAGAGCACGGCAAACCTCATCACCAACCTTTTTCGTATCAAATGAATGTCCCAAATAGAATACTTTGCTGTCGGTTTTTCTGACCTAAAATATCGAACCCTGGAACATGGATCTGCATGATGACAAAGTAATATTAGAATGTCAGTGTCCTCTCCAATGACATGTGTAATCCAGCTGTGTCATGGTCAATGGCTATCTTTGCTATGAGTAAATCGGCGTCGGCATCTGCCTGGAGGTTTCTGATTCCATTTGCATGCATTTTTTCACTGAGAAGTTCAATGAAGTTTGTTTATTCTCTGAATTTGTGAGAAAATGTTCCTTCTTTGATTTCAGTGGCACGTTGGAACTGAAGTGCACCTTAGTCCAACAACTCCCTTTGACCGCTCTCTGATGAGTTACTCTCTTTAGTTGACGGTACACTGTATCCATCAAAAATGACATAGGGTTGTTGAAGTGTTTCTTAACATGAGTCACATATTTCACTGTAATAATATCAGGAGGCGTATAATGACAAATTATACCCTCTCTATACCCCCCTCTTTGTAATTATCGCTCCTGATAATATCAAATGTTTACCCTTAACCCGGGTTAGTTGATAATTATGCCGATTTCATGGAAGGTACCTCGGCCGTCCAAGGTCCGTATATTGTGATCAACATTGTCAGCGATATAATGAGTGAAGTGTCCAGCAGTCGGTATAGCCGTCCATTGAAATTCGCATGTAATGGCGTCATATCTATATTATGACGTTATGGTTACGAATTTGGATGGCGGCCATTTTAAAATCTAAGATGGCCGCCACCGACTGATAATGATTTGATTGCAATGGGTTTCTTGACCCGATAATGTTGGTTTAGACACCAAGATCATGTTTCTATGTGAATATTAGCTGAAATATGAAAGATAATAGATTTGGATGGCGGCCATTTAAAATCCAAGATGGCCGCCACGACCGATAATGATTTCGATTGCAATGGGTTTCTTGACCCATAATGTTGGTTTAGACACCAAGATCATGTTTCTATGTTGAATATTAGCTGAAATATGAAAGATAATAGATTTGGATGGCGGCCATTTTAAAATTCAAGATGGCGGCCACCGACCAATAATGATTTTAATTGTAATGGGTTTCTTGACCTCGATAATGTTGGTTTAGACACCAAAATCTTGTTTCTATGTTTAAAATTAGCTGAAAAATGTAAGATAATGGATTTTGATGGTGGCCATTTTAAAATTCAAGATGGCGCCCAGATACCATGCCGATGGAGATGAGTACCGCATCTCATATGAATAGTAGTATGAATATACATATCTTAAACTACCTTTATGCCACTTTTCATGCTTTTGTCAAAAAATGCACAACATTCATTTGATTTTTGGCTCTTAGCTCCTGTACTATCTAGGACAAACTAGCCTCAAACTTGATAATGGCGGCCATTTTAGATTTATGCTAATTAGCCAGTTTCCCGTGGTCCGATTTTGGCCGATTTTGCATATGAAGTTTAGGAGGGTTTAATCAACAACTTCCAACAATAAAACCTACTGTTGCAATTTGTTCCGAGTATTTCATATATTGACTGGACTACTCGTTCTGGTTTAAAGATGGTCGCCGCGTGGATATCGTCTATAATGAGACAATTAACTTTCGCGTGAGCTGGGGGCGGAAGTGTAGAATAAAATTTGGAATAGGAGAAAATCGGTGTCGGAATCACCGTCGTGAGAATGACAGATTTATGGCAAACAATGTGCTGCAGTTGATCAGTCGAATTCATAATGAATCGCTAATTACACGACCTGTGCTAGATGCGGGAAACACAACAATCCTAATCACACGATATTCGACAACCATTAGATTTAACGAGGAGAATCACGAGAGCGTATTACGTATGCCTGTATCATGATTCTTCGGTCAGAGTAATGGATCGACCAGCACCTTCATGGTGACCACCCTTCATGCGAGTACGAATTTTATGACAGTTGCGCGACAACAATAACACGAAACTTTCCTTCGTCTTAGCGCATTTTCATATACATTTAACCCTGTATATAACGGCCAAGCAGGGCGAAACGACAGAGGTGATCTTTATGGACAGGTGACCGTTATATAGAGGTAGGCTCACAATATAACTGACACTCAATGGAACCGCTAAAAGTGGTCTTTATAAGCAGGTGGCCGGTTCTATGGAGGTGACCGCCACACGGGGTTGACTTCGGCGATTCCGACTGCTAACGCTGGGTCTGTGTAGAAGTCGTGACACCGGCGCTGCCTCTTCGATTTCTTATCGATTGATTTGTAGGCACTGCCACGCGCAAACCTTTCGCGTTTCGCGGGTTCACGGTTTTTAACGGCATCCGCACTGGCGCAAGCCGAAAAGATCCTCTGATACCCACCACGTGAACTTCACCATACACACCACGAAATGTAAATGTGTGACTTCAATGTTGCCATCGATGTGTAAAGTAGAGTCGACGTCTGCGTTCATCATGAATCAGCAGGCCTATCATCCTAGCTATTATGAGTATGATGCAGAGATACATCACACATATAATTATATCTCTACATAATAAACTCCTGGGCCCGGTTCCACAGTCGTGGATTAACTCTTAACTCTGAGTTAAATTCCTTAACTCAGAGTTAAAAGTTAACTCTGAGTTAAATATGCCTAACTCAGAGTTAAAATTTAACTCTGGTTCGAACCCTCTTCGAACTCTCTCTTCGAACTTAACTCAGGGTTAAAAATCAAGTTACATTCGATCTATGATTCGATTTAGTTATAGATAGTCTTCGGTATAATCCTTTAGACTAGTTTCTACGAGGTTAGTTTAGCTCTAGGGTACTAGTACTAGAGATAATTAGTTTATCTAGTACTGCCCCATGTCCGATCCCCCGCTGCCGCTGGAACATAGGTGTTTGTTTACGTTTGGTGTACATTGGTGGCCATTGATGGCGTACCGATGCTGATCCAAGCATCCGTACATCTACCATGTTCGTGCGTCTATCATGCGTCTATCGTCTATGCGTCTATTATGCGTCTATTATGCGTCTATCGTGTTCATCTGTTCTAACTACGTGGAATTATGGGATACTAACTCTGAGTTAAAACATTTAACTCTGAGTTACTTAACTCAGGATTTAATCCATGTTTATGAAACCCAAATTTAACTCGGAGTTTACTAACTCAGAGTTAGTGAGTTTAACTCAGAGTTAGTCTTAACTCAGGGTTAAAGTTAATCCACGACTGTGGAACCGGGTCCTGGCAATATATTTATCATCCCCTATCGCAGCTACAGAGAGTGTACTAGTTAGCTGGCCAGCCACTAGCGAGAGGACCTTCTAATGATAAAAACTAGGTACTTGTAGGAAGTTATAGACGTTAACATATGCAACGTGTACAACATATACAATACCTAACATGTTGAGAGAAGAGAGTATAACGTCAATAGCGGTAGGGGGGGGGGCAAGCACTCCGATCTATTACGATCGAGGAGGACATCGGCAGGGACTGCATTATGTGCGAATGTTTGCTGAGTGCGATCTGTTGCTCACGCCGTTTCTTCAAATATTTTTCTCTAAAGAGACAGTAAGACATTGATGACTCTGAATCACGTTACCGGACAGATAGGCAACAAAAGGGGTGAGGGCGTGCATATACAGTACGATCGTGCGTATGTTCGTGTGTGTTTGCGTACATCTGTGTGTGCGTGGAGGCGCGCATGCGCGTGAGAGCGCGAAATAAAGAAAGAAAATGCAAGAGAGCGCCAGATAGTGAGAGAAAGGGAGAGAGAGAGAGAAAGAGTGAGAAAGAGAGAGGAGAGAGAGAGAAAGAAAAAAGAGAGAGAAAGAAGGGGGACAGGAAAAGCTCGACCATAGATTTGAAGTGGCGGTTACGCATGCGACAACAGGCCCCTTACCGAGGCTTATTTTCCAAGCCGAGAGACAAGTGGCACTGTGCTATCAACTGCGTGACACACCGCAGGCCGATCGAATTAAATTGATAAATGGGCAATGGACGACCCCACGATAACTGCTTGCATATGATAGTCAACGCTTGCTGTAGTGGCGTGCGTTCATAATACCAGGGGTTAATATAATGACAAAATTTGTCATTATTAACTCCTGATAATACATAACGATATAACGATTACGATGTGGTAAAGATACTACGCAATACAATCCGTGCGAGCGACCAGCGATGACGCAATCATACTTGCCATTGCACACGTCGGTAATGGCGAAGAAAATGACGTTTACATTCCTGTTTGATAGTAATTGATACATTTAGAATATATATGAGTAAGTATAAACATGCACAAAACTAGCGTGATGTCTGTATACATGTATATATATATATATATATACCTTACCTTGTTTTCGTCTATGATTCTCCCTTAATCATAATGACACCACCAATTTACCTGAAAATCGTATGTGTTCTTCAAAAAAGTTCTTCTTTTAATACAACACGGTTTCACACAGTTTTCCCAAAAATTCACATCTGAGCGGCGCATGTTGATATGCGGCGGCAGCACCAGGTTGTAACTACGGGACGCTCGGGGCTGTTGGGGATATTAGGTAAGCACAGTAACAGCACTTGTTTCGCTTCCTTATCACCAGGAACACGATAGCAAGCCAGCTAAAATCAGCTGCTAGCTCGCCGTGAGCACGCACTTATTTCTAGCACGCTGGAAACGCTACACGCTGAATACAATTCGATGCCTATAATATCCCCAACAACTCCCCAGCGTTCCGTCATAGACAACAGAACACTAATCCGATCATAAAGGTGTTGAAAAACAGTATAGGGCGTCCATAGGCTGCAGGCCTGAATAAGCATCGAACAGAAATTAATTAAAAATACGGACACTTTTACTGCGCTTACAAAACATACACTTTATTCATGTTAAATAACTACAGATTCCTACTCTATGCTCCGCTCGAAACTTTTGCCAGCTCTATGATGCAAATTTCTACAGAGTAGTCGGATCCCGTTTCATACACAAAAATGACCTACCGGCGACCATGGCTACGCCACTAGCTGGAATGGCACAATTACACAACACGAATAATTTTACTTCTAATGCTTTCTAGACGTCCACGAGGCATCTAACTTGCGTGCATAATGCAAATTATTGCACTCTAGTGCCGAATTTCGGCGAGCATGATTGCACATGTATTTGTATTGCCATTTCAACCATAAAAAAACAAACATGTGCAACAACTAAACTCTCCATATAACACCTTACACATAACACTACTGCACTGGTAACACATGCATCACAGTCACTAAGCCCGCGCGTAGCGCGGGTTTCAGCTAGTATAGATAATATATACACATAACCTATATTATATACATATTTGATTATAATCTCCTTTGTTCAATTGTTGTTGTTTACACTGTTGAGTGTTTTTAAGTTACTACTGGTACTAGTGTTTCGTCTGCTACACAGGGACTTGAAGCGTTTCAATAAAATATAATGCTACATAAATACGAAATCTATTTAGGCCTACTACCAAATTCTTAATGTTTCTATATACTCTCTTTCACATATTATTGCCGACAGTTTCCTGTAAATTCCGTCCAAATCCTATGTGCAACAAACACTAACTGCCGCCATTCCTCACGCGGCTGCAGTGTGCACACTGACACTTATATATATATACCGCTAAAAGCTAAACAGTAATGTTGCAGTGTGCTAATTATTAGCACATATAGTGACATGTCTGTAAAGTGTGATTGCTGGTGTCTACCTAGCAAACTCACTAATGTAATGAGTAATGTGCCTCATTGAACAGTTAGTAAGGGTACTACTACTAGCCAATATTATTCACTTCTGGTAATACTAATACTAATAGTAAACTATACGGTACAGCGCACACTATCTTCAAGAAACAGAAATATATAAAAAGGCCATATACCGTACGCTAATCTCACAGCCTGTTACTGGCAGTACTCTATATGCAGTGAACAGTACAGTTAGTTGACATTTACTACCACAGGCACTTAGAACGTCTCAATAAAAAAAGGTAAATAAACAATTTATGAGTTTCCAAAAAAAGAACGAATATCAACGGATTTACAGGTAATTGTAGTATCCGTATTTGTAAGCAAGTAGTGTCAGTCGGTAAATGGCGCGCACAAATACGCACATACAGTTGAGGGCCGTAGCAGAGAAACATGACGGGAAATTCTCGCGCGTAGCAATGGTGAGAAACAGTCGGAAACGGGCGAGTAGTGTCGCTTCAACGCAGTTTTTTCCACACTTCCTGTAAACTCACATAATGTTTCTTGGTCGAAATGAACAAAGAACACCCTCAACAACACCCCTCTCGATTTTAAAGGGGCTACCCCCACATTGACGAAAATGACATATGTCTCAATGGGACCATGCTCTCTATCCTTGAACTCGAGAGGCTTTATTGCAATTCGGAACACAGCAATGATACGGCATCTCGTTTGGTTGTTATAAGAGCCTCTAGTCCAGTCAATATATAAAAATTATTGGCCTACCTGGAACAAATTGCAACAGTAGGTTTTATTGTTGGAAGTTGTTGATTAGACCCTCCTAAACTTCATATGCAAAATCGGCCAAAATCGGACCACGGGAAACTGGCTAATTAGCATAAATCCAAAATGGCCGCCATTTTCAAGTTTGTGGCTAGTTTGTCCTAGACAGTCTGCAGCCCGGATCCGCGCGAAGCGCGCTTCGCGCCACCTGGTGGCGCCTTTTTGAACGAATTCGCTGCTCTGCCAATATCACTTTAACGGTTATGTCAAATGGGCCTGTAATCGGTCAATTGAGGAGTTCTGGTGATTGCAGAAGCCTTTCGACTACTACGCCACCTGACGGAATGTCATGAATACACAACAAGAAAAATTTTACTGCTAATGCTTTCTAAACATCCACGAGGCATCTAACTTGCGTGCATAATGAAAATTATTGCATTCTAGTGCCGAATTTCGGCGAAAAAAAAGCCAAAAAAGGTCTTTTCTAGAGACGAAATAGTGCAACGGTGAACCGTGAAAACTTACTGTTGTACACCTCCTAAACATGCGCCGAATAGATGTGAACATTTGGGAAAACTGTGTGAAACCGTGTCGTATTCAAAGAAGATTTTTGAAGGATACATACGATTTTCAGGTAAATTGGTGGTGTCATATGATTAAGGGAGAATCATAGACGAAAACAAGGTAAAGTTTGAATATATTTATTCACTTATTGATAGAATATTTACAAGTTGAAAACTATGCAAAACGCTGAAAACGCTAAACGGTGTCATACTCTTCTCTATTATGAGCTCTTGATATATATATATATATGCTCACCTTTTCTCACCTAATTAGAGCTACATACAATTATATGCACAAAGTAACATAGTATGAATCATTCTAAGTCACTAATCGTGTGGTTAACGAAACTTTTTTCACAAACATCCGGGTGGTCTTTGACCAGCCCCATCCAAATATTCGCGATGTTTGTTCCCAGAGCAGATTCTCGTCACGTGTTAGTCCATCGCTTATAATGGACGGCGAGCGTCCCCATCTCTCCTCTCACGCTACAACAACAACAACTGTTAAAAAACGCAAAGCCCCTCATTGAATCCGTACCGTATAGAGACGCCATTTGAGCTGGTCCCTATGATTGAAGACTTTGGGTTAAACGGCGTACGCAAGAAATGATGGCAGTCAATAGTACGGCGGTCTGAATTGACCATTATCGTCCATGCGCAAACCGCAGTTTCCAACGATTTGAACAAATGTTCGCGCGCTTGGACGCCGTGGTTATTTCCACGCAAGGCGTTAGAATAAGTATAGCCATTCAGAATACAACACAGAAACAGGGAAATAAATGTTTCGGTTCATCAAGAGCAAGTTATACACGTAAATTAATCAAAATCTTTCTCCCCCGATGAATTCCGCATTGCGGATGTCACCGTTTCTTTTACTCACGTTTTCGATTATTTTATTTGCAGGAATTTTTGATCGAAAATGTTGCGAACGGCGTTAGTCCTGCTGGCAAGTCTACTTGTGGTTGCAATATTCATGCCTGACAACACATTGGCCGACGACCGGGTACGTCTCGGAAATCTACATTCTATTTACGGTGCTCGATTTTGCATTTTAATATTTATGAACGCAACCTAAGAACAGCTACGCTTATATATTCAGATCACGTTTCCTTTCATTAAGCGCATAGTTTTTAACAAATTACCCACGAACAAGGTTGTTGATCAATTGTATATTCGTGTTTAATAACAAACAATGCGATTGCCAGTAATGTAACAGTGCGCGGAGAGTTCTATCGTTTAATCAAATTGTTTGTGGAGAAATTAATAGCTCTTCTCACATTGTACATTTTCTTATGGCATGTTGAGTACGCGTACACTAGCCAAGGCTGCGCCTGTGTGGCGAAGCAGGATGTCAGTTTTAACTGCGTGGATGCAAACCCGGATGTAGACACGTACGTACGCGACGTGGTGCAGTGCGCCACAGGCGAGTGGCGAGGGGACGCCTTTCGGCCTGCAGTGGCCTTGGGGACCCCTGATGTGACGTCACCTCGCTATAGTCATATATATATGACCACACCTTGGGAGCTCTTGAGTTTCCAAGCGCGCGCACATTTACGATTCATGTGTTAGACTACTGGATTTTTGTACTCTTGCTCATGTGTGTGTTGTGAGCAGCAATAAATTATTGTGCGTGGAAGCTCACTTTTGCACTTATGAAATTATTTGTGTGATCGCTTTTCCTTCAAGCGGAAATGCAAGACGAACGAATTGGGTTTGGAAATTAATGCAATTATACAATTGACATACGAATCAAGGAATAACACAACGCTAGGTTTAGGACAATAATACGATCACGAGCCACACACAGTCGGGTGTCTCCCGACGTATCTACACGAGCTGAAACCTAACACGAACTGGTTTCAGTAACAGCCACGTCCACTCTGGCGTAATCTAAGTTTAGTTCGTAGCATTAAAAGCGACGTTGGCATTTGCATTTTAATTTCCGTTTGCTGTGTTAAAAATGAGAATTATTAACTTTTATAACAAACTGTTAGGGTTTTAATGAAAAGGAATTGCAGCGCGAATTAGTCCACACTGATTATACGATAGCTTTGCTAATTCACTGCAGGCTTTTGAGCGTGTAAGGGCACGGCGACCATTTCCCGCGCATTATTTAATACTCGCAATTATTACTTGTTGTTATTGAAAGGCGGGTAGCTGACGCCGCATGCGCGACCGTCGATATCTATGAAGAAGGACGCGTGCTTCGTGTGCATGTTTGTGTAATCTCGCCCGCTTTCTCGCGAGGTGTGGGCAAGAGCACTGAGACTGAGAACGTCCGCCTGCCATCGAGCACTCGGCATCCCCAGGCGGACGTCTCGATGTCTGCAACGACTGTGCATTTTGACGGCTTCGAGAGCGGCTTCGGGAGGCGATGTAAAATATCCTGTCGCAGGATACACAGTGCGGCTGAGAAAACAAAGAAAAACCACTGCAGGCGAGAGAATTCGTGAAGTTTGCGCGCGCGCGCGACGGCGGTGACGTCATCAATGTGTGTAACGCGAATGATGGCATCGTTATTGCATTCTCGGTATTCCGTAGATATATGTATACCTCCGCCGCGTTATTGTTGTCAGAGGACTCAGAGAAAGCACCCGAAGGCTTGTCTCGCTCGCATTTCATAGTGTAGCAATGATAATTTCGCTCCTGTCGGTGGCATTCTTTCGCTTTGATTGGTCAAAGATTGTTCGCGACACTAGTTCGCGTTTATCATCGTCTCCGTCACCGACGATGCCTCAACTGTCGCAATGTCAGCAGGACAGCGACACTCATCGACAACGGGTGCTAGAATAGCAATCAATACGACGGAGCAATGTCTGCGAGCTGCAGCTTACGTAAACAATCGCACACCAACGGCGCAGATAGTATAGTTGGAATTATTGAATTTCTAGACATCGTGACATGAGATGGTCGCCGACGATATAAGTTACGGCACGTTATATTATGTTAAGACACTTTATAGATTACGTAACGTTACAGGCTAGAAAACGCTGTTCGTTGTTAGGACAAATTAAATTCTTGTTATAGGTTAGGCTAACTGTTCGATTATGATGCTTTCTACGATGGTATACTTTATATTCTCTGGCTCGGTACAGGTTGGAAAGCGTTACGAAGATAGGAATACGTTATGGGATAGGAAGCGTCATAGTTTAAGAAATTCCATAGGTCAAACTTCATTCTCAGGAATTAATAAACCTGCGTTGTAAATTAACGGAATTAACGTTATCAATAGACTGAGCGGTATTGCTAATGGAAGACACTAGCGCCATGTCGCCTCGTGCGGAGATAATTAATAGCTTGCACATAATAAGGGCCGTGGTCATGAGTGTCTCGACATGCCACCGCCGCTACTTCCACATGACGACGTTTCATTTAATTTAGCGTTAATGAGTCCTTTCTTTACTCTGGGCGCTCTTAGCAAAGTTGCTCATGCAAATGTATAGCATGACATGACAGCAGCAGCCTCTATGTTAATTAAGCGTTAACGATTAAAGCAATTACGGCTACGTTTATTTAGCCGTGGATTTTCAGGAAACGCTTTTTATGTGAAGCACTAACGCTGTGCGCAAACAAATCATCGCAGTAAATTCAATGGGTATGTTATAAATATACGCAATCTTCCTTGGGGGGTTTATTTTTTATTGACGCTACGCATTTAGCGATAATTGTCCATATTTATCTGTATGTAAGGCCAAGCGTAAGCAATTTTCATTTAACATCTAAACTTCAACTATAATTTAGATGCGGTGCTGCATGGGTGGCTGGAAGAGCCTCAAGACCATCAAGCTCTGCAACGCCCCCTGTTGTCCGGGATACCAGGAAAAAGTTGCCACACCTCCCGGTTTGAAACCCATTGTATACTGCGAGAAGATTGATGAGCAGGTACGCCGCTGCGAATCCGTGTAACGTGGTGTCGTCTCTTTTTTATCGTTTTGCTCTAGTTTACATGCTGCATGCCTGGGTGGAAGCAGCTGAAGAGCTATATTATCTGCCCGGCCCCGTGCTGCCCAGGCTACGCCGAGCGAGTTGCCCTCCACACTCCCCTTTCTCCGCTGAAATACTGCTCGCTATGACAGGTAAACGACAAACGCGCGAGCAGGGCGATGTTTACTGCCTAATTATTCTGCTTCGTCGTTCAGTTAGTCGTCTGCTCTTTCCATTTGTGAGATGACACTCCCACTCCCGACCACTCCGCTATCACCCAGCACATTAACCTACCCCGACGATCACCCAGTCCACCCGAAAATCACTTGGCCTACTTTTGCCCCAACGAACCATCACCTATCCGAACCCAACCATTCACCCATCATCGATGGTGAGCGAGCCATTCTCACAATTGAACCCCGAACCTTACCATTAGACTTATATCTAATCACCTCGAACCTCACCATTAGACTCATATCCAATCACCTCGAACCTCACCATTAGACTTATATCCAATCACCTCGAACCTCACCATTAGACTTATATCCAACCACCCGAACCTCACCATTAGACTTATATCCAATCTCCCCACCACCCAAACTTTGTTATGATATATTTTGTTCTAGGTCCGCTCGTTTATGGATCTGGGGCCCGTTGTCAGAAACAAAATTGGTCTTAACATTAGTCTTAACATTAACCTTTTCTCTTAGACCGTTGACAGAAACGCTGCGAAGTTACGAGAATAAAAAATCGTAGCAGATTTCCTCATAACAATACGAAACAAAGTGACGTCGACGGTCTAGGAAAAATTGGTAATGTTAAAACTAATTTTGTTTCTGACAACGGGCGCCTGGTGGGTGAACCTGACCCTTGCTATTTTATCGCTCGCTTAAATACCCAAATGGCATGTGAATGCTATACCAGAAATATAATAATTTCATTTTCATGACTTTCATATTTACCAAATTCATTTATGCACAGGGGTTTTCGATTTCCCAAGTTGCGTATATTAAGCTATACCGCATCCACAGCTACGTTATCAGAATATGTACGCGCACGCGCTTGCACACACGCACAAACGCACACACACGCAAACATGCACGCACGCACGAAAACGCACATTTTTATAGTGACCAACATTACTGGTAATTATTCTTGTTTTACTACAGCTTGCCATGATAGCATGCTTTTAATTATTTATGGCACCTACCCTGTGTGATCGTTTCATTTATGAACAGTTTATGTCTCTGACGTAATGTATATAATATTTACATATTTTTGTTCTGCGGCAATTTCATTTCAATTCATTCTGTGCAACTATGCTGCGGAAACTATGCTGTCTTTACCCCCACCTTACTCTCTACCCTCTAGTTTATTAACGCAAAAAACCTTTTAATTGTCGGACAAGCTTCACTTAATTACCTTATAGTATTTGCTTTGCATGTGTGTATGTGTGCATGTGTATAATTATACCACCAAGATACCACGGCTTGTCAGATTTCGGATGCAAACGCTATAAACGCAAATACTGATTATTAACATCTGATAAATATCCTTATTATTTAACCAAAACTAAACAGGTTACCTATTCAGGGAGCAAAATCTGTTATGGTTACCTATTGTAGAAACACGTCCACAGTCGACGACTCCCGGCCTATAGAGAATAACTTGTAAGACTATTACGCGAGTCACGAACTATATCAATAATTGGCGCTTCGCACCGGTTTGTATCTCATTTGGCAAATGCGAGATTCGTGTTATCGCATTTGCAATCGCGCTGATAAATTGTCTGTAACCGGACTGCACTGTAGACCGCCGAGTGCTAGCCTGCAAATTAGGGTCGCGCGCTTGCGCTAGTCTGTATTCTATTGCGTATGTCTGTAGCTGCATGGAGGGCTGAGTGTAGTGAACAACAGCCCGCTAGAAAGGAAAAACCAACGGCAATTATAAATCTCGTCAGCATGGTAATATACACGCGTCTGTAGCGTAAAATTTAATGGGGGTCATTCAATGCGGTCATCGGCCGGGATATATACTCATTAGGAACTGTCCGCACTCTCGATTGTCTTTATATGAAAAGATAGCTAGGACAGCTGTTAATGGAACGTCGTGACGACTCCACGCTCAGCCGATAATGTCTCTTTTCTACGACCTCGTCGATGAATCACCCGTAGTACGCTCTTGCCGCGCTGTTCGATCTCTATCACGACTAACAGTTACGGTCCAATCACTTACATTATTTTCCTAGAACATTATTTTCCTAGAACATTATTTTCCTAGACTAACTATGGTTACCGGCCATAGCGAGCGCAAATATGCCCTGCCACCCTGGGGCGGGAGTCTTGGCAGGCATCCTGGCGCAACAAAGGACTTGTTGTGACGAACTTACGTCGATGCAAGAAATACTCGCCTGTTGATATAAATATCTGTATAGATGTGTCACATCTGTATAGACGGCTTCACGCCCGGCCTCTCGCATATATACAGCTTCGATGCTAATCTAATATATCCAAATAACGTCATGAAGATGGGAAGATATATTTATATATATATATATATATATGTGTGTGTGTGTATATCTTCCCATCTTCTGATGGTTGCCGCTCACCGCGGAGTGATAGCGCCCTATTTATGTCACCTAATAGATAGCGACGTGGCGGGGGCTTACAGCGGCGTCCTTTGGGATCTTTGCACGGATGTTGATGTCATATGGGTGTGCATGCGTGAGTCTGTGGGTGTATTAATAATTTAAGATTAAACGGTCAAAAGCTCGGATATATGAGATGTAACAATTATTACAACAATTTCCGTTAGTGCATGTCTACTACTGCTAATGTCCCCCCACCCCTCCATCGCGGAGTCGTGTACATTATAGTGTCCGGCAGCACTTACGACCGAGGGCTACCACCCGCTGTGCCCTAATTACCTCCGCCAAGGGGTTGGCAGGAGGTTGTTTTCACCGGCGTGGGTTTGTTCGTTTGTGGGTTTGTGGGTTTGTGGGTTTGTTTGTGTACAGCCTAACTGAAAAAGGTATGGACGGATTGTCATAAAATTTTCAGGATAGGTCAGAAATGGGCTAACTTAGAATTGATGAGATTTTGGTGGTGATCAGGATCCAATTAATTAATTAATAACATTTTCAGGATAGGTCACAAATGGGGTAACTTAGAATCTATTACATTTTGGTGGTGATCCGGATCAAATTAACTAATTACATTTTCAGGATACATCAGAAATCGGGTAACTTAGAATTGATTACATTTTGGTTGTCATCCGGATCCAATTAATTATTTAATTAATTAATTAAATTTTTCACAGTGACAGAATTCAGCTGCCTTGGCGGAGGTCTGTGCTCTCCGCGTGCTCTAGTTAGATATGTTTCCGTTTGACGCGTCTAGATGTTTCTGCTACGGGGCATGTACAGATTATACATATATCAGAGTCTGCGCCAATTTGTGCCAAAAAAAAGAAAAAAGTCTAGCATCAAACGCGACTTAGGAAATTTTCTTTTTGGAAAGCAGTTGATGAGCCATGGGTAGCTCGATAGCTCGGGTGGTAGGAGGTGAGTGCTCCTCAGGGCAAGGTGGGGTTGGAGGGTGTTATAATAAGGGTGCAAGGTGTCATCGGAAGGGTTGAACGTCAATTATAGGATGAATGTCTGAGGAGTACTGCAGGAGGCGATGTGTACGAATATGTAACCCTATAGGCGAACTAATACGTGGTTAATGTGTGCATGCACACCTGTGCGTACGCGCGCACGTCTGTATATGCTTATATACGAATTGAGATATCCATCGATTTTTTCAGGACTGGCTGCAGTATTAAGCGCATTCACAGTGAAGGAAGCTCCCGGCAGACGTGTCAACAACAGAGCGTGATGAAACTCCGCATCGGAACGACCGGCATTTGTTTACATGCCTGTGGCTCTTCTTTAGTTTAGAATGAAAGCAAAACACGCTGTAGCACCGTATCCTTCTTTGCAGAATCTATCTATCTATCTATCTATCTATCTATCTATCTATCTATCTATCTATCTATCTATCTATCTATCTATCTATCTATCTATCTATCTATCTATCTATCTATGCTATCTATCTTATCTATCTATCTATCTATCTATCTAATCTATCTATCTATCTATCTATCTATCTATCTATCTAATCTATCTATTCTATCTATCTATCTCCATCTATCTATCTATCTATCATCTATCTATCTATCTATCTATCTATCTATCTATTCTATCTATTTTATCTATCTATCTATCTATCTATCTACATATTCTATCTATCTATCTATCTATTCTATCTATTCTATCTATTTATTTATCTATCTATCTATCCTTCTATCTATCTATCTATCTGTCTATCTATCTATCTATCTATCTCTATATCTATCTATCTATCTATTTTTCTATCTATCTATCTATCTATCTATCTATCTATATATCTATCTATCTATCTATTTATCTATCTATCTATCTATCTAGCTATCTAGCTATTTAACTATCCATCTGTCTATTTATCTATCTATCTATCTATCCATCCATCCATCCATCTATCTATATATCTTCTGTAATCACAGTTTGCCTTGTGAGAAATTTAATATTATAGTGATACGAACTGTGTAGAGACACCCTGTACGCAATATGTGGTGGCGGAAATCGGTAACCCGTTATCTAGTTAAATTCTGCCGAAAGCTTTAGGAAATCAAGGAATCTATACGCTAAGACGGGTTTCTCAGCCATTCAGATAGAGCCATAATGGCAAAATGCCTATATAGAAATGAGCAGCTATCCTTTCATATACTCGTGTCATATCTGTGGGAAATACATGTGGAACATTCACACGACGTGATCGTATAACTGAGCTAACCTCATCCTTTATGTTCGCTGTGAACGTGCTGCATACTTTACCAATAGAGATGTTGTCAAATCAGAAGATAGATATATAGACAGAGAGCGATAGAGTGAGCGAGCGCGAGGCAGGGATAGAGAGCGACTTTGGCGTTATTTCATGATAATAACGAAGCCAGTTTTACGCGTAAACTCGTGTGATAGCCGCTCCCCCCCCAATAGCTCTCTGAACACAATCACTCTAAACGTTGGCGATTCGGGGTTTAGAATGCGGTTTATTCGAAATTGATCAAAAAAATCGAGGTACGTGTAAACGGAAGAAAGACAGTGAATTCCCAAGTGTGAATTCCCCGTGGAAGTAAGTTAGTGTATTTGTCATGTAGCGGCGGGCAAAGGAGTTTTGTATTGATTTTAATTTTATTTAACGTGAGCACAGTTATGTCTGCAAACGTTCAAAAATGTCGACATGCGGTATTATATTTGCTTGACAGATAATTCGGGAGGCCTATACAGTCATGTATGTATTTAGTCAGTTTCCGGTGGGAGACATATTTTATTATGAAACTGGTGGAAATCTCAATGACAACTATTTTAACCAGGCTCTTTATTTCGTAATGAGTAAATCCGGAGATTTTCGCCCTAATTTTGTATGAAATAAAATGTTTCGAGCCTGAATTTGAATCACTTCGTGTTTTCATGACGAACTGTCGGATATCCAAGTGTCGAATTTAGTCAATATCATTGACTACAAATACACACAAAATACAACACAAGCGCGCGCACTAATACAGGCATGTACATGCGCATGCATTCACGCACGCATACGCACACACACATGCACGTACGCACACACACACACACACACACACACACACACACACACACACACACACACACACACACACACACACACCACACACATTTACCCCCCCGCACAACACACACACACATCCCCCCACACACACATACCCCTCCCCACGCCACACACAACACACGAATCGCGCGCACAACTGCGCACCGCGCTACGCGCCGGACCACGCACTACGTGTCGAACTGTCGCACCGCGCCGGCAGTCCTAGGTCAGCAAGCTGAGCATCTTTTATTTTTTAATTATTTGAAAATGCTACGTAGATGGACTCGTTGCGCCATCTATGGGCGCTGATAACTTCGAAAAAGATTGTCAGGGCAGGAAACATGCCAAACGCTAAATTCGTTTTCTACAGGAAAACGACGCGCGCCGAGCAGATAACCGACAAATAAACGCATCATTTGTATAAACACTCGACCTACGTGCGGATGGTCGAAAAGGGTTCTGGAATCGCCACAACTGGTCAGATGGAGCGGATTATGGAGACTTTTATGCTCTCACCAAAGGGAACAAAGGAATGGTGCATTCGAATAGTCCAGTGCAGGCATTAAGATTATGTCGCGCGAGGCGTCGTGTTCGCGCTTCGCGGATCCGCGCTGCCAATCGTCTAGCCTGCGTCAGCCTGATTGCGATCACTCAGCCGAGTGTAACCAATGTAATTTAAATTCCCGTGAAATGTCAATTACAAATTTAACTCCTCCGAATATGTAATTTACAAAATTTAAATCCCCGCAATATTGTAATTTACAAATTACGTTATATAATTCCCGTATATACTCCCGATGCTGGTTCTCTATCCCTGGTTGCCGTCGTCCGCGCCGAGGGGGCCTGCGTCTTCCATCAAATTGGGACGCCCTCTGGAGCCACCATCGGCCGTCGGCTCTTTCTCGTCCTCCAACAACAGGCGTCTTCATCACGCGTAGCTGGAGGTGGCGGTTGAGACGTCGGCTTCGACGTGCGTGATCGCCCGACATCCCGCAGATACTCCTCATCCCGGACCTTAGGCATCGTTCCGTGCGGGTGGTGCGGGGGTCGTCGACGGGGGCGCGGGGTGTCGGCGGCGATGGTCGGGCGCGCCAGCTACAGGCCGAAAACGCTGCCTCCTCGCTGGCTGCTCGGCGTCTGCGCGGGCTCGGCACGGCGGGGTCGTTCGATGACTACCGAGCAAAGCCGGACCGCCCTGTACTCGCGTCGTCGGTCGAAGCGGGCAGCGCCCGGAGGTGGCGCTGAGGGTCGTCGTCGCCGTCCGGGCGAGGCTGGTGTATCAGCGGGACCGCGCAGCTACCCCGATGGAGAGTACCCCGAAACGCACGGGTTCTCCCCCTTGGAACGCTCCTCCAGCGGCTCCGCGAAAGTCCGCCCGCAAGCTTGTGGGGCGCGATCGCGGAGGTGCCACCGCCAGCCCGGTGTTTGACCGACTGCGGGGATGAGAACTTACACAACCCGCCGACAGGGACAGTGCCACCACCGACCCACGACGCGTGTGTACATCGTCAGCGTCGTGGGACGTGGTGGCAGCGTCGCAGCAGTCGCAAGCCACACCAACACAGGCCCATGCCACCTGCCCCCGGCCTCCGCCTGAGTTGTGGCCACCCACTGCGAAGAGGTTGGCCGCTCGGACGTCGCCGGGCCCCCACTCGGGCGGCCGGCGCTCTTACGGGGCGGGCCGGGAAGCGCAGGAGCGAGGACGCGGCCGGCGGCCGTTAATGATGGGCCGCTGCCACGCACGCCAAGCGTTGCCGTCGCGTCTCGTCTCATCTCGCTCCCGGCAAATAGCGCGCCTTAAGGGCCTTTGCCTTCCTTCTTTCCTCGTGTGGAGACGGGCCTCCTCGGCAGCTGTGCCGTGGCAGCCTCTCGCGCTGCCCGGTCTCTTGGCGGCACTCCCGGTGACGGCGCCGCGCTCTCTATCTCCTCCCCCTCGCTCACCGGCAAGAGTCGCCGTCACCTGTCGCCTCGCCTAGTGACTAGCCGTGGCGGTGGTGATGGCGGCGCCCTACTTGGCTGCTCTGTCGCGGACCGGCGGGACAGGCCGCGCACCCTCCGCGCGTGTCGGCAGCCATCATTAGTTGACGCGCTCCCTCGCCAAACCGCTCACTCCGTTATGGTGCGACGGCGTTCTCTTCTACGGCCTGGAGAGCGCCCCGGGCATGGTAATGGCAAGGAAGGATCGCCCAACCCTCGCCGCGCCTCGGTGCAGTGGACGCCTCTTCCGTCTCGCCGCCGAGGGACGGCCATCTCTGGCAACGACCTACTCGCTCACGCCAATACGGTGGGCGAGTGGTGACTTGCGGCTGGGGGCTCGGGCGTAGACCGCCGTAGCCCGGCTATCGAGACGGGCTAGGGGCGACCACCCCCTCTTCTTCTGTTCTCGGTGCTGCCGCGTGTTGCTGTTGCTGCCTCACTACTGCTGTCGTCGCTGCTTGAGCCCATCGTACCCCCTTCAACACTTTCAATCATCTCTCGCTATCATTATCCTATTCTATGCGTCCTCCTATCTCCCTGCCTATGCCTGGTCTGCACACAGTTCAATGAGTTCGCCTCCCTACCTCTCCTTTATTTACCGCTGGGTCGTGCGCACCCACTGCACCAGTCTGACGTCATCCTCCATCCTTGTAATTGCACTACGCGAGTTCCACGCCCCAGCTTCACTTCCAGCCTGTAGGATTCCCTTACTCCTCCCATTCTGGCCATCTAGCTTTCTGCTTTCCCGAGGTAGCAGCTCCCCGTTTTTTGGCAGGTCTGGTAGTCTCCTTCCCCGCGTCATATCAGCTTACCGATTTACGTTGCCGTCCGACGTCGGACCCGTCACCTACTATGGCGACCGCCGTCGGCCGACCTTTCAGTGCAGCCTCGCTACCACGTCGCCCTGTGAACTTTCTTCTTTCTCCTGTGGTAGAGGCCGCTAGTCTTATTGCAACGCATCGGCCCTCCGATTTACCGTTCGCTCGTCGACGTCGGCCTTGGTCACTGATCTGGCGACTGCGTCAGCCGATCTTTCAGCAGCACCGCCTTCGTCCGCGGTAAACATTTCTCTGTGTCCCCTGTGGTAGGCGGGCTGGGTTTCATGGTGGCAACGTTATCGGCCCTCATTTTCTACTCTCGTCGCCGTCCGGCGTCGGTCGTTACTATATGGCGAGCCGCCATCGCCGACCTTTCAGCGCACTACCGTCGTCCCGGTAAACCTCTCTCCATCCTTCTTAGTACGGATTCGCGGGTCTACTCGGGGCGTGACGCCAAGCCGGTGCGCGGCACTCTCGACCCCTGGCGATAGCCATGGCTGTCTCGTCGACACTTCCTTCCCTGCGGCATTAGGGATTTATGCTGTCCTCGGGTGCAAGCGGACAGTGTTCGCGCACCGTGCGTCATAGAGACCTCGGGGGTGTGCATATCGTACCTACGCCAGCAGACGGGGCGTGGACCCTTCCTCTTGGGACGAATCTCTGAGGTTTTCTGGCTGGTAATAGCACTGTCAGCCTCCCCACTTCTCCACGTGAGAGGTTTCCTTTCGCCTTTTTCCTCTTGCCCGGCCACCGAATTTCCTCGCTGATGAGCGGCCGACGCCTTTGGCATCGCGTCAACTAGGGGATGATACTAGGGTGTCATCATCCCTAGATAAAAACTCGCACGTCGATGGCGTCCTTCCCGGCTGTCGCTGTCTTGGTCTCCTCCGTACCTTTCTCACTGCCGTCAGCCTCACCTCGAGTGGCGATGCGTACTACGCTACCTAGTTAGCCGAGGCGCTCACACCTACATCTCGCGCGTGACAGCGAGAGTATTTTGGTAGGGCGCATACACGCTGGGAGCGCGTGTCTGCGTCTCCCGGCGCAGTCCCATTCAGGGGCGATGGCCCGCCGGCGGTAGGAGGTTTCTGCTCTCCCCCCCGCCGGCGTTGCCGTCGTCTCGGACTGCAGGCCTCTTTCCCTCTCCAGTTTCCTCTTCCGCGCCGCATACTCCCCCTCGTGGGATTCGGCCCGTCCTCTCGTCGCGCGCGCGCCCGTTCACCCTCGTTGTGTGTTGGGCGCGTTTTCTCTGTTCGGCGGCCGGCCCCTACTTCGTGTGAATTGGCCCGTTTTTCTCCGTCGACGGCGATTCCACACCTCGTGGGGACCTCGGGCCGTCTTCTCTGGGCCGGCGCGATCTCAACCCTCGTCGCTGATCTGCCGCTCTTACGTAATGCAGACGGCGCCGTCACCTCCGTCGGTAATCGTCGTGTTCTCTCTGTCGCCGACGAGCGATCTCACCTCTCGGCCAATCGCGTTTTGTCGCCGACGCGCTCTCACCTCCGTGGGTGATCGCCATCTTCCTCTGTCGGGCGGCGATCTCACCCCGTGAGTGATCGCCGTCTTCTCTGTGCGCTGCGGCGATTTCAACCCCTCGGTGGTGATCTCGTGCTTCTCCTACTGCGGCGGCGACTCACCCTCGTGCGGTGACTTGACCGTCTTCTTTCTACCGCCGACGGGGGATCTCACCCTCCGGTGTGTGATCGCCGTCTATGTCGCCGACGGCGCTCTCACCCCGCTGATGATCGCCGTCTTTCTCCGTCCCAGCCAGCCGGCTCACCCTTCTCTACAGGCCATCTTGCGCGCCTCTCTCGGCCTCGGTACAATTTTAACTCGCAGATCAGGTGACAACCTTTGCCGGGCGTGCGCTCGCTTTGAATTCACCTAAGGTTTTCCCCGCGGCGCATCACCACCAGGCCCGGACCATTGCCACGGTGCCTAACGAGCTTCGCCATCCCGCGGGGTGAATACCATACACACGGTGTCCGGTTTGAAGTTGGCCGGCCCACCCCGCGCGGCTCGTAGTTTCCTTTTCTGCTTTCAGCCGCTCCGCCCGAGTTGAGCGTGTGTGTAGGCCTGCCTCTGTCGGTGGCCTCCTTACCCATTCATAAACGTAGCCAGCCGGAACCAGTCGGGAGGGGAAGTTCCCGGAGGTATTCCTAATCATCATGTCGATGGAAGTCCTACCTCCCGCGTCCAAATATTCATCAGAGATTGGGGCTCACCCCGGTTTCCCTGTACTGTTTCCTCGATAGGCCTCGCCATCAACATACAGATAGGCTGATCGTCCCAGTCTCGCGATTGTTCACAACGACCTTCGCAGCAGCTCTTGCACTTCCCCCTGCCCCCCCCCCCCCCCCCCCCCCCCCCCCCCCCCCCCCCCCCCCCCCCTTTCGCTCCCCCCGCTCGTACGTTAAATTTCGTTCCCACGTAGTCCGTGCGGACTGAGGTGGTAGGGCGGGTTGTGCCGCGTCTTTTGGATCCCCAACAGTTCTATCATTTCCCGAAAGAGGCGGCGATCGTCGAAGGTCGCGCCCCTGGTTGGGTGGGCGAGTTGGCCCGTCGGGTACGCCGCGCCGGTACAACCAGTTCTGCTCGGGAGCGAGGGCAATTCGCGGGGTCAGTGCAGTCTTGATAGCTAGAAGGCGTGACGCCTCGTCCACTTGGTTAAGTAATTTTCCGACAGAACTACCAGGATTTGCGGGGCTGGGTACTTTCATGCCGCGAGCCCCGTGCGGGCCTAATTGGCCCAGAAGTCGACCGGATGTGGCTCCTCGCATGGGTGCCGCACAACGGCTTGCTGCGTTAAGACGATTCTCCTGGCGGACTGCCTCATTCTTTTGGGCCTGAAGGTTGCACTGCGGACACACCTCTTACGTCGCCTTCTTAGCCAGCCAGTATGTGAAACGTTGCGAATAGGGCTGACCTTTTCGTGTACCCAGTAATGTCCGAACAATCTTGCCCCGTGCAGCAAGTCCATTATTTCTCGCCGGAGCGTCCAGACGGCGCACTAGCTGTGCAACTGAGTTACGCTGGACCGGTTCTCTGGATCCTATAAGCGGGTATAACGCCTCTGCCGTACTTCAGGGTGTTCCCACATGCCCCAGTAGCTTTGCTAGTCTCCGCGATTCGCCCGCTATTTCTTGGTACGCGAGCCGTTCTTGGTTGCTCAGTCTTCAGCTGAATTGTAATCCGTTCGTATAGATGCGCATCGCCTCGCTTGCCATTCTCTTAATTTCTCTTCGCTCTACAGCTCACGGCATGCAAGCGGCCGCGGGATTGGCGGCCGTCACTTCTCACACTCGTCCGGTGTACCTTGCGCTACTCTGGTTCTGGGCGCCCTCCTTTGTGTTGCCAGTCTGGATAATCCGCCCTCCTTGCACTTCCTGCACGATGGGTGGCCGCAAAAGTCCATCTCGTTAGCATGCTGTCTTGCCAAGTCGATTTCATCGTCAGGTCAAAGGTACCAAGAGATGATCAACCGGGCAATCATTGCGTTCAACTCTCCGGTTCTTTTTGCAGCTTGAGGCAGCCGCGTCAATCGGGAGACATTTTTGGTCGCGTGCGCCACTGCGTCGTATGGCGGCAAATATCGGTGATTTGTCGAAATTGTCGTACAAACCGTATCACTTGCCAGGAAGTTCGCGGTTCATAGTACCAAGTAACCTACGCTGAGCCGCGGCCAAACCCTTGCTCGCTTAGGCTCACACGTTCCTCTCCCTCTCTGCGTCTGTGCTCAACATTCTCCATACGTGTGTCGCCTGGCGTTGTGGTCGTCTAGCTTACAAACTCACCCTTCCCGTTCGAGGGTACACGCGAGTCACCCGGCTGTTGCGGACGTGAGCGCTTATCCTCCACGTTTACTGTGAAGGCCGTCCCGATCTTATCCGGCCAGCGAAACCGGCAACCCTCTTTTCGTCGTAAGGGGTCGGTCATAGTCGAGCCACGTTGAGCGAAGCTGGTATAAAGCGACGTAATAGGTTGCGTGCATCAGAAGCTTTAGGACGTCCGTGACTCGCCAGTGGGGGAAAGCCTCAGTCGCCTCACAGGCCTGCAGTTTCTCCAGGTCACAGCTCACCCCTTTCTGCAGACAGCACGTTGACCGAGGAAGGGACACGCTTTGTCTGCGAAATAGTTCACACTTCGATAGCCTTCAACTTCGAGTCTGCCCCCGCAGTCAACGTGCAAAGACATTTTGCAGTTGTGCTCAGCACTCTTCAAACGTTCGTCCAAAGACCGATGACAGTCATCGAGGATAAGACCAGGCGATTTCAGCCACTGCAAGCCCCCGGAGGACGAGCTCCATGAGTCGTTCAAACGTCGCCGGGAGAGTTGGCCAGTCGAACGGCATGACCCCGGAATCGAGAGAGGCCACGCCTTTGTTCTATTGCCGTACTCTCCCTATCTTCGGGGCTTTTTGCATTTGACCTTGCCAGTAGCCGAGTCGAGGTACGCAACGTTAGAAAACATTGACTACACGAAGCGGCTCTAAGCGCTTGTCGCCGCATCCTAGGTAGAGGGATACGCATCCTTTTTGCGTCGCGTATATCAAAAAGAACCGCTAGTGTCCACGCAAAGCTTGATGGGGTAAGTGGCTTCCGTGTCAATCGATGTGCGCACACTGGTCGTTGGATTCCGTAAGTCCTCGAACGCTTCAGTCATGGCATAACAGTCATCTATTAGCTGCTCAGTATGCTCTCGAGCCAATTCTGTAGCGTTGTCACGGGTGAGGTGGTCATCCGCCAGCTCCACCAGCTGCCGCAGAGGGCTCTCCGCGCGAGCCGCGGTCTCTCTTCCGTTTTTGTTCATCGCCGTGAGTCCAGCGCCGCGCCAAGCCTACTTCGGCGTTGCAGGCCTCGCCGCCGCCACCTCTGGTGAGCTAGTTCTTCCCCTGTGTCTATGCTCACTCATCTCCTCTAAACGAGGTTAACTACGATAAGGTGACCTTCCCTTCAACAGTATCCACCAGACTCCTTCATCCCCCCCCCCCCCCCCCCCCCCCCTAGATGCTCGCAGCCCTGTATTTGCCCATGGCGAACTGGCGTTTGGTCGCGCCTCCGCGATCGCCAGTCTGTCATCTTTTCACGGCCGATCTCTCGCCCACAGATTACCGTTCCGCTCATTTTGCGCCGCACGGGGGCGAAATCATCACTCGTCGGCACAGCAGTTCACCCGCCGTGGCTATGCTAACCACTCTTCTCCATGTAGGACGGTCAGCGATGCCACCGACTGTCAGTGTGCGGCGCGACGCTCGTCGGTACCTTGGCTAGTCCATGGCTTAGCGAGGAGGTCATATGGCCAGATGCCGTACCTAGTACCATCTCAGTACCGAGCATATCCTGCCTATGTCTCGTTCCCTGTATGTCTATCCCTATCCTCCCCCAGCGTTCTTCCCTGCACGCTCGTTACTATGTCACAGCAGCTCGCGTCTGTCAATGAAGGTTTTTCCCCGTAGAAAACCCTCATACACTCTTCCGGCGTTTCAACCGGGTGGATCAGCGCCTGTTGCTTTGATATGAAACTTCGTAACGGGTCGGCTGATACATCGTCCACGGTCACGTGCACGATCGCGTCGAGCGGTTGTACTCGAACAACACGGCTGTACCTGGTGCGTTCGATTCTCCCACGCTGTTGCTCTTCCTTGGGCCAAGAAGTGTGCTGTCTCTTCCGGCCCCTGACTCGTTTCGGCTGTGCTGTACGTGAGCGTCGGCGTCTCGTTTATTGGGGTGCTCGTTTTTGACCGATGGGTGGCCACCATGGGCCTTGCGTCCGCACTGAAACAGAAGGATCGCGGTTTCGCCGACCTCCGTCTCGTCTTCCCCGCGTTGTATCGCGACCTGCTGGTTTAGCTTTTTCATGCGGCTTATGGCGTCTCCATTAGTGTGGCTCTTGCCATCTTCATGGGATAGTCAAACCACGCCCCCGGTCACAGTCAAGTCGGGTTACGTCCGAAGACCTGATGAACTGAACGACCATGATCGCGCAGGTCGGCCATTACTCTCTGGCCGTCCATCATATGCTGGTCGTCCGGTCCAGGGTTTTCCCCCGGCAACGGGCCTTGGTGAGCTCGAGAGGGTGTCCCCCCACTCTGTGTCCAACTTTGTCAGTGCGGCCTTTTTACACGGCGTATCAGCCCCAACGAATCGCCTCGTACTCCGTCGCCCGTGAGCGGCACCCTTGCTTTTTCATGCTGGCCAAGCACGTATACTCGCTGGCCGACACTTGGTAGGTTAGTCGACCAAACCGTCCATCAGCACATCGCCTATGTGGTCAGGGCGTCGGAGGCTTTGGCTGAGTGCGTGGCTTGACGAGTTTCTTTAACTTTCCCTCGCGCTACTCTGGCCACGTTCTGGCCTCGGCCGTCACTCACGCGCGTTTCTTCATGGCCCGCCCTTATGTAGCAGCTCCTGCGATGGTCTGTGCCAGAGTTATTTTTCTCGGGCTATGCAGTTTCTCGGCGTATCTGCATTCTCGTACCCATTTGAACTCTCCCACCGGCTGGTCCTTTCCAGCCGCTGCGAGTTGTCGCAGTCGCAACGCACCTCGTTTTCAGTGCCGCTTGATACTTCAGCGGTGCTATATCTCTGATTTCTGTATAAGAACCGTTTCTAGGGTCGGTATCTCTCTCCGCCCATGCTAACGGCCTCACCTCTTAATTCGACTCTCGGCGCCTGTGATACCGCCGTTGCAGCCTGCGCTCCCGACTCACTCCTCTTGGCTCTGCTTGACTGAAACCTCCATCCCGAACTTGTCAGCCTCGGCACGGCGTAGCGTCGGGATATTGCTTACGCCCACAACGGCCCCGTTTCAGTTTGTGTCTCGGGACGTGCGACGTAACCTGCCCTGCTGCCCTTGGCTTCACGCCTGGAGTTGCGCTCTCGGCTCCGGCGGTTCCGGTGTGTGGGGTTACGTCGTGCAGCGTAGTCGTTGTATGGCTCCATCATTGTCAGCGCTTCGTCGGCCTCACTGTCTCCGACCCTGTCAGCGACCCGGGCGACTACATGGCGTATGCTCAGCCGCCAGCGGCTTTGCTCCAATTAGGGTCCCTACGCCGTACCGGCGGCGCTAGCAGGTACCGCCTGAGATTGCTAACCCCTGTTCCGATCCCACACCACAAAGGTTTCTTCTCTATCCGGTTTCGGAGATCACCTGCATCTCCATCGTCTGCACTCCTTTTCGTATTCTCGGGCTTTCACGCTTTACTCCGCAAAATCCTCGGTCCCACTGGCAGCCAGTGTCAGCATTCTTTCTTCTTCTTTGATCTTCTGTCTGTTCAGCCACTTATTGCCGTACAATCCCTGCGTCACTTGCCGCTCCACTGTAGGCAATTCTTTCTCCTTCGCTTCTTCTCTTCGCCTTGTTGTTGACGGAGTAGCGGTTGCGTATGTTTTCTCCTCACTGTTTTCGTGATGTCGTATAGTACCTTGTTTGCGTTGCGTTTCTTACCTACCGGCGGTTTTATTCGTCGGCTCTTCGGCAGCGTTTGCGGAAGTGGTGAGTGCTGCGTGGATGTAGCTCGCACAGGTATACTACACAGCGGCGAATACGTTTTTCATTGGCTTATTGAGAGAGCCGTTTCTATTCCGGAAAAAACATGTCCGCATTTCGCCGACGTAGTGACATAATCAAAAAAAGTAACACGCCCTTAGTTCTGATATTGCCGCTCTAGCTCCCACTCCTTTATCCCTCGAGTAAAATAGTTTACGTTCTATCCTACAACTCCTCTCTCGCCATTCTATCTAACTACATGCTGGTTTCTTTGTGGCTGTCTTCCTAGCATGGCTTACACTAACTGTTGGCTTAACCTTGGCTCCATAGTCCGGCATACTAATGTCTAGTCTAGTAGTTGTTATTGCCTCCTGCACATCCATTCACCGGCATCTCTTCCCTTCTACTCACCCATGATCTATCGGCAGTGTACTTCGACCGTCCGTTCGCGTCTCTCCGCTACCCATTACTCACTACTTTCTTAGTACTCACCCTCTCTCCAGTATCCGCTCTTCCCGCTGCCTCGTAGGTCCGGGCCCTCCCTGTGCCCCCTCCTTGTCACTCTCCCCCCCTATATCCTATCTCCTTCCACCACCCACGCGGGCCGGATCCAATGCCACTAAAATCTGCCTCCGCCGCATCCCTGAACCCCCCCCCCACGCCTCGCACCCCGCCACCCTCGTCTCCTGCGCCTTGAATCCGCCGTTAGTAGGTGCCCCATCGTGCAAGTTCTTTCTTTAATATAGCCCCCCAAATGCCACGTCCTTTAACCATATGATAAGGCCTTCACGCCAAAAGCGTACACTTATGCGCGGTTTGCGTTACTGATTTTGATCGCGGCTGTGCACGCGATTATATCTCTCAGCACAAGGGTGACAAGGATTCGCCGCACAATACTTCACGCACGCTCGCTGCCACTCAATCGCGAAAAGCTACTAGTTACTAAACAAATTATGCATTCGGTGTGTACCTTTCATGCTCGTCGCGCGTTCTAAATACTCACGCGACAAAGTGACTAACATTGTCATGCGGCGCTTTTGTTCTAACACCCAGCAGCACTGTCCATTTGCGTGACTTTTCGCAGGGCTGCCAGTGAGCCCGTGTCGTACATGATCCTATGTGGCTAATGCACCACGCCCGCTCCGTGACGCCGGTTCTCTTACTCTTGCCGAGCGCCTACTCTTTCCGTCACGCCTCGGCGAATCTTCCTCATGTTAACTCGCGCTGCCACCCGGCTGCCACACTATTTACCCTCGTGCCCGCACTGTCTTACCGTGCGCTAGTCGCAACTATTTACCCCGCTCGTGCCACTATTTTACCCTCGCGCGCGACCTATTTCCCTCTCCGGTGCCACACTATTTTACCTGTCCGGCGCGCCCCACCACTATTTACCTCGCGGCACGCACTATTTACCCTCGGCGCGCCTATTTTACCAGGTCAAGGCGCGGCACTTTAATCATACACAATCTGTCTCTCTCATGCACGCGCTTGCGCGCGC
>NW_014577585.1:172826-189453 GCF_000485595.1 Priapulus caudatus
CACACGACACACACACACACACACACACACACACACACACACACACACACACACACACACACACATTGCTCGAATACTCATGTCCAACTATGCTATGTGCATATTTGGCACAACTAGGCACCTTAAGAAACTGAAGTAACTGGTGGTATGCGCTAAGGACAAAATATTATTTTAACGAAATACTATTTGGATTATTGAATAAAAGTTAGACAACAACTCAAAATGGTACATAGCACATTTTTCCACCTATTATCTAATTTAATTGTAATTAAAATTACGTCTGCGAGGGCACCCAGTCCTTACGAATGAGACGCATATTAAAAGTGTTATTACTTCATTTATTTAGCATAATTTACACGTTATTTGACAGATAATTGGAAAGCGCGAACACAGGTTTCCTGCTTTGGTGCAGAAAAATTGGCACGCCTGGACACTTTAAGGGAGTATTAAAGGTAGTATCGAAAACAAAGACCTCGAAAACGAAGATCTAAGACCTAAGACCTCGAAAACAAAGACCTCTCGAAAAATATAATGAAGCACTAAAAATCTTCGTTAATTGGTGTTTCGCAAACATTGTCTACCATATCCGCAAATAATAACAGGGTCTTCGTTTTCGAGATTACCCCCCCCCCCAAAAAAAATCTCGAAAACAAAGACCCCCATTTTTTAGCAGAATTAATTACTATCAATATAGACAAGCCGGCTGTGCTTAAACAACGCACTCTATCCGACATTTTCGCCGTAAAGAAGCAATGGTTGTTGTTCTAAATAAACTGTGCATGGGTTGCCTGTGTTTTTTTGCAAAAAATTATTTCTAGTCTCTCACTGTTATAAATGCCTTTAATTCTAGTCACAAGTGATCTATGTATTTATTGTTTATGATTTGTAAGCGCAGACCTGTAAACGCACTCTAGATTAGCACAGTTTATTTAGAACAACAACCATTGCTTCTTGAACTATACTTGAACTCTACACTGAAGTGAGTTACGCTAGCGTGTCGAACTGTGCACCGCGCAGCAGTCTAGGTCAGCAAGCTGAGCATTTTATTTTTTAATTATTTGAAAATGCTACGTAGATGGACTCGTTGCGCCATCTATGGGACGCGATAACTTCGAAAAGAATGTCAGGGCAGGAAACAGCCAAAACGCTAAATTCGTTTTCTACAGGAAAACGACGCGCGCCGAGCAGCAAACCGACAATAACGATCATTTGTATAAACACTCGACCTACGTGCGGAGTGAAAAGGGTTCTGGAATCGCCACAACTGCTCAATTGAGCGATTATGGAGCTTTTATGCTCTCCCAAAGGGAACAAAGGAATGTGGATTCGAAATAGTGCAGCGATTAAGATTTAATGTCGCCGCGAGGCGTCGTTGTTCGCGCTTCGCGCGGATCCGGGCTGCCAATCGTCTAGCTGCGTCAGCCTGATTTGCGTCACTCACCCGAGTGTATACAATGTAATTTAAATTCCCGTGAAATGTAATTACAAATTTAAATCCTCGCGATATGTAATTACAAATTTAAATCCCCGCAATATGTAATTACAAATATAATATAAATTCCCGCTATTATACTCCGATGCGGTTCTCTCCGGTTGCCGTCGTCCGCCGCAGGGTGGGCCTGGGTCTTCATCACTTGGACGCCCTCTGGAGCAACCATCGGCGTCGCTCTTTCTCGTCCTCCAACAACCAGGCCGTCTTCATCACGCGTAGCTGGAGGTGGCGGTTGAGCACGTCGGCTTGACGTAGCGTGATGCCCGACATCCCGCAGATCTCCTCATCGACGACCATTAGCGCCATCGTCGTGCCGGGTGGTGCGGGGGTCGTCGACGGGGCCGCGGGGTTGTCGGCGGGATGGTGGGGCGCCACTACAGGCCGAACGCTGCCTCCCTCGCTGCTGCTCGGCGTCTGCGCCGGGCGTCGGCACGGGCGGGGTCCGTTCGATGACTACCGAGCAAAGCCGGACCGCCCTGTACTCGGTCGTCGGTCGAAGGGCAGCGCCGGAGGTGGCCGCGAGGGTCGTCGTCGCCGTCCGGGCCGAGGCTGGTGTATCAGCGGGACCGCGCAGGTACCCGATGGAGAGTACCCGAAACGACGGGTTCTCCCCCTTGGATACACGCTTCCAGCGGTCCCGCCGAAAGTCGCCCCGCAGCTTGTGGGGGCGATCGCGGAGGTGCCACGCCAGCCGGTGTTTGACGACTGCGGGGCAGGAGAACTTACACCCGCCGACAGGGCAGTGCACCACCGACCCACGACGCGTGTGTAACTCAGCGTCGTGGGCACGTGCGTGCAGCGTGGAGCAGTCGCAAGCCACACACCAGGCCCATCCACCTGACCCCACGGCCTCCGCCTGGAGTTGGGCACCTGCGAAGAGGTGCCGCTCCGGACGTCCGCCGGGCCCCCATCGGGCGGCGGCGCTCTTACGGCGGCCGGGAGCGCAGGAGCAGAGGACCGCGCCGGCGGCGTTAATGATGGCGCCGCTGCCACCGCCGCGTTGGCCGTCGCTCTCGCTCTCACTCGCTCCCGGCAATAGCGCGCCTTAAGGGCTTTCTTCCTTCTTTCCTCGGTGAGACGGGCCTCCTCGGCAGCGTGTGCCGTGGCAGCCTCTCGCGCTGCGGTCTCTTGGCGGCACTCCCGGTGACGGCGCCGCTGCCTCTTCTCCTCCCCCTCGCTCACCGGCAAGGTCGCCGTCACCTGTCCCTCGCTAGTTGCTAGCCGTGGCGGTGGTGATGGCGGCGCCCTATTGGCTGTTGTCGGCGGACGGCGGGGAACAGGCGGCACCCTCCGGGGTGTCGGCAGCCATCTTGTTGACGGCGCCCTCGCCAACCGTCACTCCCGGTATGGGGACGGCGTTCTCTTCTACGGCCGGGAGCGCGGTAATGGCAAGGAGGATCGCCAACCCTCCGCGCCTCGGTGCAGTGACCGCCTCTTCCTCTCCCGCCGAGGCGCCACTCTTGGCAACGACCTTACTCGCTCACGCCAATACGGTGGGCGAGTGGTGACTTGCCTGGGCGGGGCTCGGCGTAGACCCGTAGCCCGGCATCCGAGGACGGGGCTAGGGGCGACCACCCCCTCTTCTTCTGTTCCGGTGCTGCCGCTGTTGCTGCTGCTGCCCTCACTGCTGCTGTCGTCGCTGCTTGAGGCCCATCGTACCCCCCTTCAAATCTTTCATCATCTCTCCTATCATTATCCTATATCTATGCTGTCCTATCTCCTATGCCTGTCTGCACACGTTCAATGAGTTTGCCTCCCTACCTCTCCCTTTTTATACGCTGGGCGAGCCACCACTGTCACCAGTCTGACGTCATCCTCCATTGTATTGCACCACGCGAGTTTCGCACGCCCCAGCTTCACTTCCAGCTGTAGGATTCCCTTACTCCTCCCATTCTGGCCATCCTAGCTTCTCTTCCCGAGGTAGCAGACTCCCCGTTTTTTGGCAGGTCGGTAGGTCTCCCCGCGTCATATCGGCTTACCGATTTACGTTGCCGTCCGACGTCGGCCGGTCACTATATGGCGACCGCCGTCGGCCGACCTTTCAGCAGCGCTACCGTCGCCCCTGTGAACTTCTCTTTTTCTTCCTGTGGTAGGCCGCTAGGTCTTATTGCAACGCATCGGCCCTCCGATTTACGTCGCCGTCCGACGTCGGCTGGTCACTGTATGGCGACTGCCGTCAGCCGATCTTTCAGCAGCACCACCGTCGTCCCGGTAAACTTCTCCTTGCTCCCTGTGGTAGGCGGCTGGGTTTCATTGCAACGTATCGGCCCTCCGATTTACGTCGCCGTCCGACGTCGGTCGGTTACTATATGGCGACCGCCATCGGCCGACCTTTCAGCGGCACTACCGTCGTCCCGGTAAACTTCTCCCATTCTTCTTGTACGGATTCGCGTCTCTCGGCGGGGCGTGACGCCAGCGGTGCGGCACTCTCGACCCTGGCGATAGCCATGGCTGTTCGTCGACTTCCTTCCTGCGGCATTAGGGATTATGCTGTTCCTCGGTGCAAGGGGAAGTGTTCGCGCACAGTGCGTCATAGACGACCTCGGGTGTGCATATCGTACCTCGCCAGCAGAGGGCGTGACCCCTCCTCTGGGACGATCTCTGAGTTTCTGGCTGGAATACACGTCAGCCTCCACTTCCTCCCACGTGAGAGTTTCCTCGCCTTCTTCCTCTTGCCCGGCCACCGAATTTCCTCGCTGATGACGCCGACGCTGCATCCGTCGAACTAGGGGATGATTAGGTCATCCCCTAGATAAAAACTCGACGGATGCGTCTTCCCGGCCGTCGCTGTCTTGGTCTCTCCCGTCTCCTTCTACTGCCGTCAGGCCTCAACTTTCTGAGGTAGGCGAATCGTACGTACGCACTACGTAGGTTACCGTAGCCGCTCACACCTACATCTCCGCGTGAAGCCGAGATATTTTGGTGGGCGCACTACACGCTGGGAGCGCGTTCTGCGTTCCGGCTCCATCAGGGCGATGCCCCGCCGGCGGTAGGAGGTTTCTAGTTCCCCCGCCGGGCGTCGCCGTCGTCTGGGATGCAGCTCTTTCCCTACTCCAGTTTCCTCTCCGCCGCCGGCAATCTCCCCCTCGTGGGGATCGCCGTCTTCGTCGCCGACGGCGCCCTCACCCTCGTGGTGGTTGCCGTTTTCTCTGTCGGCGGCGGCCCTACCTTCGTGGTGATTGCCGTTTTCTCCGTCGACGGCGATTCCACCCTCGTGGGGATCGCCGTCTTCTCTGCCGGCGGCGATCTCACCCTCGTGGTGATCGCCGTTTACGTTGCAGACGGCGCTCTCACCTCCGTGGTAATCGTCGTCTTCTCTGTCGCCGACGGCGATCTCACCCTCGTGGCGATCGCCGTCTTTGTCGCCGACGGCGCTCTCACCTCCGTGGTGATCGCCATCTTCTCTGTCGGCGGCGATCTCACCCCCGTGGTGATCGCCGTCTTCTCTGTCGCTGACGGCGATTTCACCCTCGTGGTGATCTCCGTCTTCTCTATCGGCGGCGATCTCACCCTCGTGGTGATTGCCGTCTTCTCTACCGCCGACGGGGATCTCACCCTCGTGGTGATCGCCGTCTATGTCGCCGACGGCGCTCTCACCCCCGTGATGATCGCCGTCTTCTCCGTCAGCAGCGGCCTCACCCTTTTTGAGCGGCCATCTTGCCGGCGCATTCTCGCCCTCGTACAATTTTAACTCGTTCAGGGTGACAACCTTTGGCCGGGCGTGCCGCTCGCTCTGAATTCACCTAAGGTTTCCCCGGGCATTCACCACCAGGCACGGACCTTGCCACGGCCTAACGAGCTTCCCATCCGCGGGGGTAGAAATACCATACACACGTGTCCGGTTTGAAGTTGGCCGGCACCACCCGCCGGTCGTAGTTCCTTTTCTGCCTTTCAGCCGCTCGCCCGAGTTGAGCGTGTGTGTAGGCATGCACCTCTTCGGTGGCTCTCCTTACCCATTCAACGTAGGCCACCGGACAGTCGGGAGGGGAAGTTCCCGGAGGTATTCCTATCATCATGTCGATGGGAAGTCCTACCTCCCCGTCCAAATATCATCAGATTGGGGCTACACCCCGTGCTTTCCTGTACTGTTTCTCGATAGGCGGCCATCACATACAGAAGGTGATCGTCCCAGTCATCGCGATGTTCACCAACGACCTTCGACAGCAGCTCTTGCACCGTACGGTTAAATCGTTCCACTAGTCCGTCGGACTGAGGGTGGTAGGGGGTTGTCCGCGTCTTTTGGATCCCCAACAGTTTACAGGTCTCCCCGAAGAGGGCCGACTCGAAGTTGCGCCCCTGGTTGGAGTGGAGCTGCCGTGGTACGCCAAACCGCGTAAACCATTCTGTAGCGAGGCAATCCGCCGGGGTCAGTGCAGTCTGATCGCTAAGGGCGTACGCCTCCGTCCACTTGGTAAAGTAATCGCAGACTACCAGGATGTACTCATGCCCGAGCCCCGTGCGGGCTAATGGCCCCAGAAAGTCGACCGCGATTCTCTCCATGGGTGCGCCAACGGCTTGCTGCGTTAACCGAGTTCTCCTGCGACGGCCTTCCTTCTTTTGGGTGCAAGGGTTGCACTGCCGACACCACCTCTTTACGTCCCCTCTTAGCCCCAGCCAGGTGAAACGTTGCCGAATACGGGCTGACCTTTTCGTGACCCCCAGATGTCCAAACATCTTGCCCCCGTGCAGCAAGTCCATTATTTCTCGCCGGAGCGTCGGCGGCGCCACTAGCTGTGCAACTGGTACGCTGGACCGGTTCTCTGGGATCCATAAGCGGTATAACAGCCCTCGCCGTACTTCAGGGTGTTCCCACATGCCCCAGTAGCTCTTGCTGTCTCGCGATTCGCCCGCTATTTCTTGGTACGCGAGCCGTTCTTGGTTGCTCGTCTTCAGCTGAATAATCCGTCGTATAGACGCATCGCCTCGCTGCCATTCTCTTAATTTCTCTTCGCTCTACAGCTCCAACGGCAATGCAAGCGGCCCGCCGGGATTGGCGGCCGTCACTCTCACCTGTCCGTGTAACCTTGCCGCTACTCTGTTCTGCGCCTCCTTTGTGGTGCAGTCTGGACAATCCGCCCTCTTGCACTTCCTGCAGATGGGTGGCCGCAAAAGTCCATCTGCGTTAGCATGCTGCTTGCCAAGTCGATGTTCAATCGTCAGGTCAAAGGTACCCAAGAAGATGATCAACCGGGCAATCATGGTTCACCTCTGGTTCTTTGAAGTTGAGCAGCCGCGTCAATGAGACATGGTCGGTGCGCACTCGGATGGGACGGCCACATAGGTAGTGGCGAAATTGTCGTACAAACGATACTACTGCCAGGAGTTCGCGGTTCATAGTACAGTACCTACGCTGAGCCGGGCCAAAACCCTTGCTCGCTTAGGCGATCACACGTTCCTCTCCCTCCTGCGTCTGTGATAACACTTCTCCCATAGTGGTGTCGCTGGCGTTGGTGTCTAGTACAAACTCACCCTCCCGTTGAGGGTAAGCGAGCACCGGCGCGGACGTGAGCCTATCCTCCAATTCTGTGAAGGCCTCTCCACACTTATCCGTCCAGCGAAACGGAAACCCCTTTCGTGTAAGGTCGGTCAAAGGTCGAGCCACGTTGGCGAAGCTGGGTATAAAGCGACGGTAATAGTTGGTGAATCCCAGGAAGCTTTGGACGTCCGTGACGCCAGTGGGGGAAGCCCAGTCCCTCACAGCCTGCAGTTTCTCCAGGTCACAGCTCACCCCTTCTGCAGACACCACGTGACCGAGGAAGGACACGCTTGTCTGGAATAGTTCACACTTCGATAGCTTCAACTTCAGTCCTGCCCCGCGTAACCGTGCAAAGACATTTTGCAGGTGCTCAGCCACCTCCTCAAACGTTCGTCCAAAGACGATGACGTCATCGAGGTAGACCAGGCATTCAGCCCACTGCAGCCCCCGGAGGACGAGCTCCATGAGTCGTTCAAACGTCGCCGGAGCGTTGGCCAGGCCGAACGGCATGACCCGGAAATCGAAGAGGCCACGCCTTGTTCCTATTGCCGTCCTCTCCCTATCTTCGGGGTGCATTTTGACTTGCCAGTAGCCCGAGTCGAGGTCCAACGTAGAAAACCATTGACTACCACCGAGGGCATCTAGCGTGTCGCCGATCCTAGGTAGAGGATACGCATCCTTTTGCGTCGCGTCATTCAAACGCCTGTAGTCCACGCAAAAGCTTGATGGGGTAGTGGCTTCCCGTGTCAATCGTGTGGCGCACACGGTCGTGCGTCCCAACGGTTCCCCAGTCATGGCAAACAGGTCACTATTAGTGCTCAGATGCTCTGCCAATTTGTACCGTTGTCCACGGGTGAGGTGGTCATCCGCACGCTCCACCAGCTGCCGCAGAGGGTTAGGCAGAGGGGACCAGTTATCTCGTTTTGGTTCTGGAGCCAAAGGGGCCAAGCTAACGGGTGCCACCCGCGCCGCCACCTCTAGGTGAGCTAGTTCTTCACCCTGTGCTATGACCACCATCTCCTCAACGAGGTTAACTACCGATAAGGGGACTTCCCCTTCAACGGTATCCACCAGACTCCTCATCAAGATGCCTCGCAGCCCTTTTGCCCATGCGAACCTGGCCGTGGGTTCAGCGATCGCCAGTTGTCCTCTTTTCCACGGCCGTTTGCCAACAGAACCGTCCACCATGGCGCCGCACCCCGGGGGAATCATCACTCGTCGGACAGCAGTCACCCGCCGTGGCTCTAACCACTCTTCTCCATGTAGGACGTGCAGGATGCCACCGACTGTCAGGTGGCCGCGAGCTACGTCTACCTGGCAGTCATGGCTAGCGAGGAGGTCTATGCCCAGGATGCCGTACCTAGTACCCATCTCAGCTACGAGCATATCCTGCCCATGCTCTCGTTCCCCGAGCAAGAATTTGGCTTGAATCTCGCCGAGCGACTCCAGCGGTCTTCCCTGCACGTCGTACATGTCCATGCTAGCCGGTGTCAATGAAGGTTTTCCCGTAGAAAACCCCTCATACACTCTCCGGTCCAACAGGGTGGCATCAGCGCCTGTGTTGATCATGAACTCGACGGGTCGGCTGTACATCGTCACGGTCACGTGCCACGATGGTCGAGGTTGTACTCGACCAACACGGCTGGGTGGTTTCGATCTCCCACGCTGTGCTCTTCCCTGGGCCAGAAGTGTGTGTTCTCTTCCGGCCCCTACTCGTTTCCCGGCTGTGTGCTAGAGGTCGGGCGGTCGTTTATCGGGGTGCTCGTTTTGGCCGATGGGTTGGCCACCATGTGGCCTTGCCGTCCGCACCTGAAACAGAGGATCGGGTCTCGCCGACCTCCGTCTCGTCTTCCCCGGTTATCGCGACCTGCCGGTAGCCATGCGGCTTGGCGGTCTCCGTAGTGTGGCTCTTGCCATCCCATGGGATAGTCAAACCACCGCCCCCGGTCACAGTCAAGTCGGGTACGTTCGAAGACCTGATGACTGAAGACCATGATCTGCGCCAGGTCGGCAACTCCTCTGGCGTCCATCAGCTGGTCGTCGGTCCAGGGTTTTCCCCGGCAACGGGCCTGGTGAGCTCGAGAGCGGTGCCCCCCCCTCTGCTGTCCAACTTGTCCCACGTGCGGCTTTTTACACGGCGTATCAGCCCCAACGATCGCCTCGTACTCCGTCGCGTGAGCGGCACCCTGCTCTACCGTTTTATCATGCTGGCCAAGCACGTATACTCGCTGGCCGACACTTGGTAGGTTGTCGACAAACCTCCACAGCACCCACTCGCTATGCTGGTCGGGCGTGGAGTTTGGGAGTGCGTGGCTGACGAGTTTCTTTAACTCCCTGGCATATTCAGGCCACGTCTGCTCCGGCCGTCATCGGCGTTTCTTCATGGCCGCCTTATGTAGCAGCTCCTGCCTGGCTGGGTGAAATCGGCTATGCAGTTTAGCCCGGAGGGTGGACTCAGAGAGGTTCTCTGTACACTCATTGATGACTTCCACCGCTGGCCTTTCCAATGCCGCTGCGAGCTGCGCAGTGCAAGCAGCCTCGTTCCAGCCGTTATACTCAGCGGCTATATCGACTTTCTGTAAGAACGTTTCTAGGGTGGTACTCTCCCGCCCAGTAAACGGCCTCACTCTTATTCGATTGCGCTGTGATACGCCGCGAGCTGCCTCCGACTCTGTCACTCCTCTGGCTCTGCCGTCGTACCCTTCTATGTCAGCCTCGGCACGGCGAGGCGTCGGGATATTGCTTCGCCCACAACGGCCCGTCTTCAGTTGAGTCTCGGGCGTGCCGAACGTAACCTGCCCTGCTGCCCTTGGCTTCACGCCTGGAGCTTGCGCTCTCGGCTCGGCGGGTGTGGGGGTTACGTCGTCAGCGTAGTCGTTGTATGGCTCCATCATTGTCGGGCTGTCGTCGCTCACTGTCTCCGACCCTGTCACCGACCCGGGCGACTCAGGGTATGCTCCAGCCGCAGCGGTCTGCTCCATAGGGTGCCCTACGCCGTACCCGGCGGGGGTACCGCCTGAGATTGCTGTCGAATCCCACACCACAAAGGTTTCTCTTCTATCCGGTTTTCGGAGAATCACCTGCATCTCTCGTCTGCACTCCTTTCGTATTCTCGGCTCTCACGCTTCTCCGCAAAATCCTGGTCCCACGGCACCAGTGTAGCATTTCTTTGCTTCTTTGTCTGTCTGTCAGATTATTGGCCGAAATCCTGGTCACTGCCGCCACTGTAGCAATTCTTCTCCTTCGCTTCTCTTCTTCGCCTTGTTGTTGAGAGTACGGGTGCGTATGTTCTCCTCACTGTTTTCGTGATCGTATAGTACCTTGTTGCGTTGCGTTTCTTACCTACCGGCGGTTTATCGTCGGCTCTTCGGCAGGTTTGCGGAGTGCGTGAGTGTGCGTGGATGTAGCTCGACAGATATACTACACAAGCCGGGAATACGTTTAGTGGCTTATAGAGAGCCGTTTATTCCGGAACAAAACATGTCCGCATTCGCGGTAGTGACATACAAAAAAAGTTACACGCCCTTAGTTTATATCCGCTCTAGCTCCCACTCCTTTCCCCCGAGTAAAATAGTTACGTTTATCCTAAATTCTGCATTCTATCTAACTACTCTCTCTTTGTGTGTCCCTAGCTGGCTACCCTAACTGTTGGCTAACCTTGGTGTCGGCTACAATGTCTAGTCTAGTGTGTGTAGTGCCCTGGTTAGTAGTGCCCCAATCGTGGCAAAGTCCTCTTTATATAGCCCCCCCAAATGCACATCCTATTAACCAATGATAACGCTTCACGCCAAAAGTTACATATTGCGCGTTGGTTACTGATTTTGCATCGCGGATTGAAGCGACATATCTCTCAGCCAATGACAAGGATTCGCGCCAAAATACATACACGCACGTGCAATAGCACAATCGCGAAGCTACTAAGTTACTAAACAATGCCCTTGCGTGTGTCCTTCATGCTGGGGTTCTAAATATCACGCGACAAAGTGATACATTGTTGCGCGCTTTGTTCTAAACCAGAGCACTGTCATTGCGTGACCTTGCAGGGCTGCCAGCTGATGCCGTGTGTAATGAATCCTAATGTGGCTAATGCACCACGCCCCTCCGAGCCGGCTACCTTATCTTGCCGAGCCGCCTACTCTTGCCGCCGCCCTCGGCGAAAGCCCCACGTAACTCGCGTGCACCCGGCGCACACTATTTACCCTCTGCGCGCACTGTTTACCCGTCGGCGCGCACTATTTACCCGTCGGCGTGCACTATTTACCCTCGGCGCGCACTATTTACCTTCGGTGCACACTATTTACCTGTCGGCGCGCACTATTTACCCTCGGCACGCACTATTTACCCTCGGCGCGCACTATTTACCAGTCGGCGCGCACTTTAATCATAACAATCTGTCTTTCATGACACGGGTGGGCGCACAAATCAGGCTGCCGCTACACTATTATAATAAACAGTTAAATACAGCTCAGTCATTTAGATATAGCCCCCCTACAGGGTGTTACCCGAATCATAGATATCATTATACATAACACTGAGCTGTATGCAATACAGTAACATATTGCAACATCATAACAAATTGTATATAATAATATAATATACAGGTCCGTGACATATAATTACAGCTCAGTGATACATATCTATATTATGCTAAAATTGCATAGTGGCGTCACCTGGCGGGTAACTTCGTTCGGTTTCCCACTAACGTTTTTTTTATTTATTCTGTTCGACACAGACGCGCACCACATTATATTAGAAATCTAATATACCGAACTGTTATGAAGAACTCCTGATGATATAGTGATATTATGTGAGCCTATATTGATTGTATTCACATGCTGTTTATTCATGTATTCCACATTCCACATGCATTGATTACACATCATGTATTTCCCGTATACTGGTTCCTTCAGTGTCGAAACTCAGGATTCATTGCGTATTTTATGCATTTCAATTTTTAAGGAATAATTGACTGAGCAGTGCAAAGGAAAGAAAAACCATGAAAACATTGAAATTTTAGCGCTTGTAACATTGTGATGATGTAATTATGATATAATATATATTCACAGATAATAACGAACGAATAACGTGCCGCGAATTCGTCATTGATATTCGTTTTTGATTTCTTTTTGATTTCATTTATATTACGTTTGGTTTTCCGAAATGAAAAACATTCCTGTCACCAAGCTATATATAGGCGACCCGGATAGCTATTCACGGATTATAGAACCAGGACAGAAGAGAGGAAGAGTTAGAACGAATATGGTCTGAGCCCGGGAAAGGATTGCGGAAGGAATGTGTGTTCCCTGAAAGGGGAAAGGAATGTGCTAGACGGATCCTAGTGGCGATTTGACTGCGTATATCCGTCGACAGCGGAAAAATCAGTATGAGGTCGTTCCTGTTTGAATTTGAAATCACTTCTTGAAACACATCAACATCGTGGATGTTTCACGTCGTGCACGTTACATCGTAGGGCGTAGCAAGACTTTATTACTGTGTATTTTGTCTGGTGGCGCGATTGTCTGGTGGCGCGATTTCGGAACATGCATTATTGCAACTTTGCAACTAAATACTGACCTAGACACACCGAGGCGATGCTGCAGCCTAATCATGTACCTACTACATTGTTTAGTAGTGGCCGACAATGCAAAGCTACGACCAGCTCGCCTTGCATTTCTTCCTGTGTAATAATAGACAGCATAATTATACTGATCTCTACTAAGACCGTGATTACAAGTTTTTACTAACAATGCTTGTTTAATTCTAAAGCGCCATGCACCAAATGCTATGGTCTCAAGTTCTATTTGTTCTTTCTCTCTCTCTGTGTGTGTGTGTGTGTGTGTGTGTGTGTGTGTGTGTGTGTGTGTGTGTGTGTGTGTGTGGTTGTGTGTTGTGTGTGGTGTGTGTGTGTTGTGTGTGTGGTGTGTGTGTGTGTGTGGTGTGTGGTGTTGTGTGGTGTGTGTGTGTGTGTGTGTGTTGTGTGTGTGCAATGTAACAAAATGTCCAACATCAAGAACTTCAAAATGGTGAAAAAACGTGATATATGCATAGATATTTACAATATATTGTAATTAATTTCTCAATAAAAAAAACATTCCAGATAAACATTAAAAATAGATACACAATAGATAACATAAATCCATATATACATAAACAATTACAACTGATATATATTACCAGAAACATTATGATTATACAAATACTATTCATCTAACCATATAAAATCATGAACATCAACTATTAGATCTTCAATTCATATATACACAGAACATAACATCATGAATATGCTAACAAAAACATTATTTTTTTTATATACATTACTAATACATACAACCATTAAAATCATGAACATCAATATTAGATGAAATAAGTACCAAAATATCTTAGCTACTATATAAAATCATAAAAATATTAATCAATGTTATATCTATTCTATAGCAGGGCCATAGCCAGAGGTAAATTTTGTAAGAGGCAAATGTTGTGAGTTAAAGACAGGGAGCGAAGCGAGTCAATAGGCGTGGGGTAGGGGCCCGCTTAAGGCCCCAGAAGAGATTTTTGTAGGAGGAATTTGCCTCCTATTGCCTAATAGTAGCTACGGCCTGTCATATAGATAAAAAACAACAAATATACTCTAATTTAGTCTATCCTCAACTTATGCATTATTCATGTCCGTCTCTCTCTCCATCTTTTCGGTGGTGCAAAGAGGGTGGTGCTGTAGTGTCCCAGGCGATGTAATTCCGAACTGCTTCAAAGACATAAAAAAAGTGCGACAAATGTACGCACGTGCGTATAATATTATATATATATATAGAAAAGGGCAGTAACAACATTGTACATAATTGAGCTAATAATGCGTGTATTATTTTGCGCTTGATATATATATATATATATATATATATATATATATATATATATACTGTGAAAGGGAGGAGTTATGAACATATTTAATGACAGTTTAGTACACCACGTCAGTTTATGGTATTTTATTAGCTACAACAGTATACAGACTCTCCTCTATTGTAAGCTACCTACCTCTGCTAGTTCAGCAGTCAGTCTTCTCCCTTCAGGATATCACACGAGAGTCGGCACCTGCTGGACTGTTCCAAAAGAGAGACATACAAATGTGTGAAACAACATGATCAAACGAAAACAATCAAGCGCGCACACACGCAACTACTCCGGCGCATGCACACATACGCGCGCAGTCAGCATAACACTAGGCGCCAGTCACGCAACCACACATACGCGCAGTCACGCACACACATACGCACAGTCACGCAACACACATACGCGCAGTCATGCACACAACATACGCGCAGTCACGATAACACACTATAGCAGGAACACTATACATATAGTACACGTTTTATATCTGGGTGTGTTTATGTGTAGGGTGCGTGCGTGGGCGCTTGTGTTCGTGAATTCATGCACTTGCATGCAACTTGCGTACGTTCGCATCTGCTGTACAATATCTATCACAAACGCTCCACTCCACTCATACAATATCCTCTGCTCATATCACGATATAGTCAAATTCGCTGACAGCGCAGACGATATATAGTAATATATTATATATATACAGGCCGTAGCCAGGGGGGGTCCGGGGGTCGAACGAACCCCCCCCGGCCCCAAGCCAAAAAATTTTTTTTTTTAATTTGCAAGAATTTCACCTCAGGTCGCTCTATTTTAGTGTAATAATTGCAAAATCTCCATCGTGCGGAGCGTGAACAGTGAACACCCCCTCCCGCACCCTCCCCCGCTCGTCGCTTGCTCCCTCGCTGGTCGCTTCGCGCCCGAGCAGGGGCGTGTACAGGGGGGTCCAGGAGTCGGCCCCACCTCTTGCTCGCGCAGAAAACGATCTGAGGGGTGTAATTTTAAAATTTTTCTGGGGGAGGGCCCCAGCACCCCCCTTCGCGTGCTCGCAACTTCGGTTTACGGTTAGACCACCCGGTACAAATCCTGTACCCCCCCCCTGCCGAGCAAATTGCCACAATTGAAAAACGAACCCCCCCCCAATACAAAGCTGGCTACGGGCCTGTATATATATATATATATATATATATATATATTATATATAAACAAAGTCAAGGTAATAGAATAAGGTGTTTAAAGTTTAATTGACAAGCTTTCGAGATTACATCTGTTGGAAATGACATTGACATTGACATTGAATCAAAAATGATGTCATTAAACTTGTAAACACCCTTATTCTATACCTTGACTTTGTTTTTATCTACACAGGTGTTCGTGTGTGACTTTACTTTATATATAATATATATATATATAATATCATATATATGTATATATATATATATACTAGCCGGGTACCCGGCGTTGCACTGAGGAAAACGCTTAGGGATAACTTTTAGAGCAAATTCAGCCATATATGATGGTACTTGATTCTAAGGATAAATTCGTAACCGAGAAACAAACAATAAACAATATTCTGACAGAAACAGTTCGAACGACTCTCTGATTCAGTGTATTGCAAGCTTCTGGATATACAACATTGTTATGAAATTGCGCCAAGTTATCATGAATATATCTCTCTGGCTGTTATAGAAGAGCTGATTTCCATAAGGTGTTAAGTCCACTTTTGTACTTTAGAAGATATCATCACATTTATATTTTGGTAATGATCTCTTTGCATGAAACACGTTATTATGTACACGTATATATATATGCCCGTATCCAGCAATAATATATGTATATGCACAGCATACAGTCCCCAAATTTGCACGCAGATTACATGTAGCAGTAGAAGTAGCATATATATCACTTTATTATTATAACTGAGGCTGTATTTGTATGCTGCATGCAATATCGAATATATTGATGATTGAATATAAATGAATAAACTCATAAAAACCTAGCTTTTTCCTTTTTCATTATATTAAATATAATCCTAAGATATAGTTTTGTTAAGTTTTTCTAAAGATCGTTGTCAATAGAACTTTCATAGTTATAAAATTCTCACTGATATCACTATCAGACAGGGGCGTAGATAGCGGGGGGATGGGGGGGATGCATCCCCCCCACTTATTGACGTGGGGGGGATGGCGTGTACAATCATCCCCCCCTACTTTCAGGAGGAAATTGGGGGATTCAAAATTTTCTGGGGGAGGACCCGCATCCCCCCGCATGTTTCTTACCACCCTCCTCAAAATCCTGCATTGGCCACTGTGGAGCGTAACAAATTTAGCACCCCCACTTCAAAAATCGTTCCGCGGCGCCTGTAGAGTACTGCTAACAAAGATTATGATTATGAATATTTGTATGCATATCAAAAGTCAAATTTAAGTTCATCTGACAGGGGCGTCGATAGCAGGGAGATGGGGGTATATCCCCCCCAAACTTATTGAGGTGGGTTGGCTTTCATCACCCCCTACTTTCAGGAAAATGGGGAAAAATTTAATATTTTACAGACAATAAATACTGGATATTTATCTACAAATCCGTCATCGCTATTCATACTCTCTTAATGTATTGTTACAGAAATGGAACGTGACATACATCTACTGTAAAATGGCTGTAATTCGTTCCAAGAATGACATTATTTTACTGAAACTCAGACGGTTAATTTTGGACGCATTCCCCATATACGATTTTTTTTCAAAATCCCCAAATCACGTCTTATCACTGCGGACGAAAGTTAAATCCTT
>NW_014577585.1:190484-213579 GCF_000485595.1 Priapulus caudatus
ATCCAAGAGCTTCCGGGGGCTCCGCCCCGTGGACCCCACCCATTAAGGGCTTTGCGCCAAGGCACTCGCGGTGACCGTGTGCGCTACTCGCGCACACTCTTCATATACATTATGATGGAAGTAACAGCGAAATCATCCCCCCTACAACTGAGGACCTGTCTACGCCACTGCTATCAGAGCACCCGCCGGAGTTCCAGGAGAAGGAGTCCCCTAACACGAGGCGGCGCCACTAGACACGCCAGTCCTGCTATTCTTCGTCTATGATATTTGCATAGATATAGAATACAGAAGAAAAAAATATATAAAATAGATATCGAATTTTAATGCAGATGTAGAATTCTGTATTCTAATATCTATGGATATTTCTATGCAAAGAACGCAATAATAAAACAAGTGAACAGATCCAATATAAACAAGTGTTGCAACATGGCGACCCTCATGGAGGCTCTCAGGCCTTTTTCGAAATTGTCATTTTTACGGTTTACATCTCGGCAACATAAGTATGGAAGGTCATCCTTATCGTATACAGTCGGCCGGTCACTGGCTAGAGGTCTCAATCCTCCAATGACACGTTCTTTAGCTTCTAACCTGTTATGTTACCGAATAGTCACCCGACAAGACTCCGTCTCTGAAGTATGTCATCATCAGCCTATTCGGCAGTGTCACACTCAAGTTGCAAGGAGCAAGACAGCTTTGCCTAATATTAAAAGTACAACAGCTAGGTTTTATCAAAAATGCTCTACTCCCCACATTCTGCTGTCAAATGCGTATGCAGGTATTCGTGTCTCATGCTCGGAAACGTGGGCCAGAGGCAGAGGATTTTGTAGTGATGCAAAAAATGGGGGGTCACAAGAAGGTGATGGTGGCGGTGATGAAGGGAAGCCAGTCGATGCGCCGACTCATATTAACCCAGACCCTCAGGCAGATCCATACCAAAATACGATGGCGCTGACGGCCATGGGTGTTCCAGAGGAGTTTCCGCAAGTGCCTGTGATCGCAGTCAGCCGCAACCCCGTTTTTCCGAGATTCATCAAGATAATCGAGGTACCAGCATGGTTCGCACAGTCCTTGAAAAGTCCTTGAATTTGAGGGTAGTCCTTGAAAAGTACTTTAATTTGGTAAATGTTGATTTTGTGCTTAAAAAGTCCTTGAATTTCATGAAAATGTCCTTGAATTTTTAGAAAGAATCCTTTCCTATAATAAAAAGAAATTTTGTACCATCAATAATGTGCAAACCTCAATAAAAATTGCATTAAATGAGCTTAAAAAGCTATAGACACGATAGACAGTTAAATGATGATCACAAATTACAGTAAGTCAGTAAAATCAGTCAGTAAATCAAGGTATGTTGTAGAAGTGATAGTGTTTAGAAGGGTTTATTATTGTGATCCAGGTAAGTTTTAGAGGTGACGGTGATTAAGAATGGGGTTATTAAATTAATCCAGGTATGTTTTGTTCTGTGTATGAATTTCTGATAAAATGTCCTTGAATTTCTGATAAAATGTCCTTGAAAAGTCCTTGAAATTTTTTTTCAGTCTTGTATGAACCATGTACCAGTTTTACTACTGTATAAGCTCAAACTTAGTAGGTTAATTCTGATAATTGCATTGTTAATCTTGGGACTACTCTGCTAATCCATAGCCATTTGCATCTGGGCCATTGTATCATATTACCACCTGTTTTTAGCTCATCTGACATAGTCAGATGCAGCTTGTAGAATCGCATGATCGTCCGTCCGTCCGTGCGAGCGTCCGTCCGTCCGTCCGTCCGTCAACAGTTGGGCACATATCTTAACCGCTCGACGTACGGTCACGATATTCGGGACGTGGGGGGGTAATCAGAAAACGAGTTGGGATGTCGAAGCTGGGGTTCAAAGGTCAAAGGTCAAGAGGTGTAAAAGAAGGGGGAACATTCACTCCTTAACTTAAGGTATAGGGAGGAAATGCAGAATTGCCGCGCACAAAAATCTAAACGGCTCGACCCTAGGCTCGTGATAGTTGGTGTATAGCCAAATTCATGGCATCAGGCAACTCACAAAAAGCCATCACCATCACTGGTGCCGAAATTGGAGTCACACACAACACAACCACCACACAAGGTCAAAGTCAATGGGCAACGGGCAGATTTTAGGACACATTTTTCTGAGGACATGGTGCTGACGAAGCGATTGAAAAACTTTTTTGTTCTCAGCGGTGACCTAGCATTTTTATGGGCATTATGAAAAGGACCATGCAAATCTACTTTCTGGCTGACATGCGCGAAGCAGTAAGTGTCAGATAACCTTTTGACCCTCAAGAGGAAGGGTTAGACCATGGATTTGTCTGACTGTCTGTTGAAAGAATTTGACTGCCGGCGAGTCAAACATCCTGCCTATAGTCACAACAAGGTCTCAAAAACGATGGGCACTGGATAGCTATGAGACGCTACCCAAAAAATGTCACAGTGAAATTTCAAAAGCTAATTTGGTTAAAGAAGGTTTATGCTCCTTAAAATCGTAATAAATTTCTATGGGCATCTGTCTGTACCGTCAGTATGTAAAATTAACATCTCCTAACGTATTGCCACACTGCACGGGACGATAGACAAACTACAAAAACGCCCCAGTGCACAAAACGAGTAACTCGGTGCGTCTTCCACTCCCTCGGTTGTAGTTTTTGCCCTGTGTTAGATTGTTTAAGCGTGTGCAGCTCTTATTGCAGCCCTGCTAGCGTTCTTTTCTCGTTAGCCGTACCACATCGACTTGAGTCCTTACCCTGACTTTCTGATTGGCGAAATAGTTGTTGGCTACAGCGTATGATGCGGGAGCATCACATCATTTTTTAATCTGAAGACCACTAAAATAAAAACTTACACCGTACGTTCCGCCATCCCGTGTCGTCGCAACTTTCATAACGCATCACGAACGAGACACAAATCTCTTATTGAGAAGGTTCCTGAGAATAACCAATCCCTGTGGCATCCACTGTTTCGGCATGTATGTGAACACATTCTGTCCGACCTCTCCAACAAACAGGGCTTTATACTAGAAAATCCCACGCATAAACTCAAACCACAGAGTCACCGCAGCAGAAAACGTGTGAGATGAGCGGCTGTCGCTCCGGCGGCACTTGTTTATCAAATGTTTTGAGGCAAAAGTTTGCATTTTATGCCACACGTGTATAGATCATGAACATCTTTATATCATACTTTCAGGTTACTAACAAATCACTTGTAGAACTTCTGCGACGGAAAGTACGACTTAACCAGCCATACGCCGGAGTGTTTTTAAAAAAGGATGATAGGTTTGTTTATTTGTTTTTATAGTTTTCAATGGTAACGTCACGTCAGTGGGTACAAATTTTAATTAGTCGTCATCCCACATTTCAGCCAACCAAATGACATTTTTGCCAAACAGGATTTTTCGCATTCATGAGTCTGCTAAGGTGGTTGTAAAGTGGAGCAGAATGAATGACATGGAAAATTGCACTAAGAATTTTTGCACCAACAGTCGCTAAGTCGTCTGATTGGGTGCACGTTGGTCATCCTGTAGATGAAAATGAAGGCATTTTTTAAATTAAAAGATATCGGAGAGTTGTGCAAAATTGTCATGAATCACTGAGAATGCTTTGGTAGTTTCGCTCGGTACTTAATCATAATCTAATTTTTTTTGCCTAGGACGTTTTAATCGACTTACTTAACAACTTAACTTCCGCTGATGTTTTTTACAGCCGTTAGTCGCGAAGACTAGTAAAGAAATTTTCAAAGGTAAGTAAGGTAAGGTAGTTAAAAGAAGATGTAATCTTGTTGACGATTTCTTAAACACATATGATAGTCTCGATACTCTGGTGTAGGCTTTGCCAACGAAACGGTAACTTCGCTAGGGTTACGTATATTGACGTTAGTCACACAGCCTGGTTGGGTAATACCTGGTGCTGAGTGCTGAATGCTGAATGAATTAATATTAGAGTCAGTGCATCATAAATTATGCCAAATTTAACAAAATCATGCTATGAAAAAGTAAGTGCTGCCGCAGGGCTAAGAATAGCTCGCGTAAAAAAAATATGAGCTCTTTTTTTCATACTAAATCAAAAAAGAGCCTCCGTAAAAAAAGAAAGCTAATTATTTAGCTGCCGCACAGGAATAAAAATTTAGCGGCAAACTTATTATTTTGTAAATTTTCATACTAACCTCTACATTATTCTAATGAAATGAATGGTAAATTTTTACATCAATATAGACTCAAAATATCAAATACTCCAGAAAGCCTAAAGTCCATGCGAAGTACACAAACTCTCCATGTTTGTTGTGTTCGATTTTCTGTTAAACCTCTGCTAATTCGATAATACTGGGCATCCCCGACCAATCACTGAATCAGCGATCGCGTAATAAAATATGATAATTTTGATGATAATAGAAATAATGGCCGGTCTTCAGAGACCGCTGATCTTTGAAATCGACTTGCGGACTTGTTCCGATTTACTACACATCAGTGTATCGAAACGTGTAAAAAATATAATGTTTAAGAATACCTTAGAATGCACATCACCAAATTGCACCATCCCCCCTATAAAAACGTCCCCACATCCGAGTCATTCACTTTGCTACGACAGAAATCCTGGACCAGTGCCTACTGACCAGGACCAGTGCTTCCTCAGATGCACTGGTCCTGCTGGACCAGTGCCTCCAATTATCAGTTTTTCACACTGCTACCCCACCTACCTCCTGGCAAATCACAATGCTCGTCACTCTGCGCCTAGTAAGAGTCCTTCGGCAGGACTAGTAGAATCTTGGAAGGACTAGTACATTTTTTTTTTACTAGTCCTGTGGACTAATGAACTAAAATGGTTAGTGTCTAACCCTGATCGCGGTTTGCAATGTATCATGAAAGGTATATTGTGATATGGATCGTATCATGAGCTACCCAGGTCATCCCACCCTACTAATACTATATGGTCATGTTGTTACTGTTTGTGTTGTTCTACCTAGTAAGTTTGTTTGTGATAGAATTGAGGCATTGATGCAGGAAATTAATAACAGTTTGCTTGCATTCAGCAATGAAGAGGAGGTAGTTAGCAATCTGGATGACATACACCAGGTAGGGTCATTTGTACAGATCCATGAGATGCAAGATCTTGACAATAAACTACGGATGATTGTTATGGGTCATAGAAGGTAAGTCACTGCATAAATAGAGCAAGTACTGGTGGTAATAACTATATTCACCTAATGATCTCTATATAAAATCAATATAATGTTTTTATTTCTACAAGTTTCACAAACGATTTCTCACATAACAGTTTTGCAAAACAAGGTGTTAGATCAAAAGCCTGCGATAATGAATGCCTGATTTGTAAAAATGGGTGATATAAAGTTGTCAATTTTGCTAGGATTTATTAAAACATTTAATCAGCAACACATTTCAGTTTCCTAACACACGGCAACATTTGCTTAGGATCAAGATCACAGGCTTGTTAAAGGACTCCGAGGATGTGCAGCAGCCACAACCAGTGACCGATGAAAACATTGCACGGCGACGTCGCGTCAGAACTGGTCGCCGGAAGAACAATGTGGCTGCAGAAGAGGTGGGCTGGCTCCGGAAGTTGTGGAAAAAGGCCTAGATCAATGATCTACCCATTTCATTCTTTGCTGTCGATATATGAGCTTAACGTCTGATTATTATTGTAATTAATTTTACGTATTTTTTTTTTTTAATTTGCTGACAAGTGATAGATACCTTGCAGTTGAACAGAATTATATAGTAAATAAAATTGCAGGTGCTTTCTATTAAGTGATTGAGATACCATATTCTGCTTATTGACATTTGCAGTTGATATAATGATACTCATTCATATTTCATTCTTCTTAGTTTGTCAACTTTATAACCCAATTTGCATGTCTTTGACAATTCTTAGTCAGAGGAGACTCCACAGGAAGAGCCGGTTGAGGGCACAATTGAAGAGCCAGCTGTGGCAGTCGAACAAATGATGCATGAGCAACCAGTCCAGGAGACAGTCTCTGCGACTGTTTTGATGGCAGAGGTGGAGAATGTAAATCACGAACCGTTTAAGTACACGGAAGAAATAAAAGTAAGATTGAAGTAAAAATGTAGGAATTTACACAGACATTTTCAGTGCTCTATTGTGATCTTGTCAATATTTGATCTGGTAAGTGACTCTCTTCATTGTTGTAGGCACTCACACAGGAAATAGTAAAGACAATCCGTGATATAATTGCCTTGAATCCATTGTACAGGTAAGATAGTTAGTGTTGCATTCTGTCTTTGAGGCAAATTATTTAGAATGAGATTGAAAATTATCAGGTGACATTTTCTATTTTATTCAATTAACAGCCTTGTAGTTACTACATGCACGTTTTCTGCACAGTGTACTCTATTGCACTGCAGAGACACCTTTATTCATGGCAGATTTTCATAATCTGAAATATTGAAAATGTTTTACACGGAGAGCACAAGGCATCATGGCAGTGCTTGACGTGGCTGTTATATCTCATGCAGAGAGTCCGTGGCACAGATGCTTCAAGGAGGACAGAGAGTCATCGACAATCCGATATATCTAAGCGATCTCGGGGCAGCGTTGACTGGCGCTGAGTCACAAGAGCTGCAACATGTGTTAGAGGAGACTAAGGTGTGGTCACAACATAAGGAATTTCTAAGGGGGCACCGAAGCCAAAATAATTCACTTGGGCTGGTGCTAGAGTGTTTCGCCCCTATGGAAGATTAGCTGTGTTGCTTACCATTTTGCAACTCCACTTGTGTCATTTGGAGGTATTTGAGGTCATTTCACCTATTTATAAGTTTTACTGTTGCTACATCCAAACTCATGCAGCCCTCTGCTCGAGCCCAGATAAAAAGCCCCCACCCCATGTTGTCAGTGGAACAGAAAAAAAGGTCTGGTCTACCACAATCTGTACGTGTGTGATGTGCTTCTCGTCTCTGCTGGCTATCGTCGCTCGTGCTCCCCACCGTTCACGTCGCTTACATTCGCAGATTCCACAACGACTGTACAGCGCTCTCTCTCTGCTGAAGAAGGAATATGAGCTGAGCAAACTGCAGCAGCGGCTCGGCCGCGAAGTCGAGGAGAAGGTCAAGCAGACGCACCGGAAGTACATGCTGCAGGAGCAGCTGAAGATAATCAAGAAGGAGCTGGGACTCGAGAAGGACGACAAGGATGCGATCGAGGAGAAATTCCGCGAGCGACTAAAGGTGAGATGTCAGTGGTATGCGAGACACCGGAAAAATTGTTGCTGGTGTGGATCTAGTACGTATAGTACACCAGTGCGGGTGAAACATCGCTTTGATTATACTCTGACCCTGACTCTACTTCCCTTTTGTTGATGTCACACCACAACTCTGAACATACTTCCCTTTGTTGATGTTGCACCCCAGCCCTGACTCTACACCCCATTGTTGACACCATACCCCAACCCTGACGCTATGCCCCATTGTACCATGCCCTGACCCTTATCCTACTCCTCATTGTTGACACCATGACAGAACTTACCCTACTCCCCAGCATTGATGTCGCACCGCAACCTTACCCTGCTCCCCATTGTTGATGTCACACCCCAGCCCTGACTCTACTCCCCAGCATTGATGTCGCACCGCAACCTTACCCTGCTCCCCATTGTTGATGTCACACCCCAGCCCTGACCCTACACCCAATCATTGATATTGCACCCTAGCTCTGACGATACACCCCATTGTTGATATTGCACCCCAGCCCTGACCCTATGCCCCATCGTTGACACTACGCTCCATTGCTGACACCATCCCCCGATTCTGACCCTACAGGCCTACACCCATCGTTGACACTACGCCCCATTGCTGAAACCATCCCCCGATTCTAGCCCTACTCCACATTGTTGATGTCACACCCCAGCCCTTACCTTACTCCCCATTGTTGATGTCACAGCAGCCCAACCCTACCCTACTCCCCATTGTTGATGTCTTACCCCAGCCCCGACTCTACACCCCATTGTTGATGTCGCATGCTGTTTCTCCCGCCACCGCCGCTGTGCAGGAGCTCGTTGTGCCGCCGCACGTGATGGAGGTCATTGACGAGGAGCTGAACAAGCTGGCGTTCCTCGACCCGCACTCGTCCGAGTTCAACGTCACGCGCAACTACCTCGACTGGCTGACGTGCATGCCGTGGGGCAAGCGTAGTGAGGAGGACCTCGCGCTCGATCACGCGCGCTCCGTGCTCGACGAGGACCACTACGGCATGGACGAAGTGAAGAAGCGCATACTGGTGAGTGGCGCCATCTAGCGGCGCACATGTGAAGCTTTGTGCAATGTCGATTCGTTAGGGGTTATTCACCGAGCGTGAGGTGCTTGCGTTGAGTCGAGTGGTATTGCTGACAGATGGACCAGGGTAAACATTAGAGGTGGGTGTCATGTGTAAGGCAAACTTACTGTAGTATAAGTGATGTGGTCTACTGGGATTTTGTTTATGTCACTGTGTTTTAATTACAGGAGTTTATTGCTGTTAGTCAGCTGAAGGGAGCTACCCAGGGCAAGATTCTGTGTTTCTATGGCCCACCGGGTGTTGGCAAGACAAGCATTGCCAAATCTATCGCCCGGGCCCTCAACCGAGAGGTATTGCTGTTCATGCCTAAGTAGATGGTGGCATTATCACAGCACAGCAAAAGTACACAGTTACTTGCAAATAGTTACTTGATGTACCTTGTTCTATAAGTGTAGCATGGTGAATTTAGCAAGGTAAATGCAGACATACCTCATTTCGTAGAAATGGTAGAGAATATGTGTCAGGTGACCCAAATCAATTGCTTGGTATTAATGATAGGTAATGAGATTTATTCCTAGTGAGAGGAGAATAAAGCTGATAAATGCAGGGCATAACAAATGCTGTTTGTGATTAGTATTTCAGGTTCAGCGTTGGAGGGATGACAGATGTTGCAGAGATTAAAGGTCACAGGTATGTAGAGTGAAAGGTTCTTCGCTAAATGGAAAAACGACAGACTGTCCCAATATTGTATGCATCAATTAGGCATGTTAGGTGTGGGTATCCATAGCAACATTGAGCAGCCATGCAAGCCCTTCATGTCCATGTCCCTTGGTAGATGCATTGACTTCTATATCAATCCTTACCTGTATCAGAAAGTCCATCCCGACATGAACTGTTTGGTTGCAAGTGTGAATCACAAGTTTGTGAAAGTCACAGGTCAGTGTTCATTCCTGTCGCATTTACAGATGGTTCAAGTTCTGAGTGTGGTGGTTCTGTTACGATGCCATGTTTGTATGTTTATTTTTCACAGGAGAACATATGTCGGTGCCATGCCGGGAAAGGCCATACAATGCTTCAAGAAGACGAAAACCGAGAATCCACTTGTTCTTATCGATGAGGTGAGCAAAGTGCAAGCAAATTGTCACTTGCACAATGAGATGATGTGGAAACATGTAGTTGTATGTCCCGAGTGCTATATTTATAGAGCAATGCTGATATAAGATAAAAGATGAAAGGTTATAGTTGTGATAACCTGACTTGTTGTCTATCATCTCAATAAGACATAACAGAACATTAATTATATGATAAAACATAATAGAAATACGGTACAACATTGTCTCTGTTGTTGTCTTACAGGTGGACAAAATAGGTAAAGGGTACCAAGGTGACCCAGCATCTGCACTACTTGAGTTGTTAGATCCAGAACAGAATGCTAACTTCCTTGACCATTACCTTGATGTCGCGGTTGACCTGTCCAAGGTATGTACTGCATAATTATGTCTTATGGCACAAATGATTGAATGGTTGCATCACATGGGTTGGAGATCATATACTATACATACTGTATTGGGAAATAAATATGATCTCACAGGTTTAGGTTTGTTGTGTTGCTGGATATTACATGATACCTGTGGTTATTAACAGTTGACTGTGTGTTTGTGCGGGCATGCATGCACACATGTGTTTGCTCGTACACATGCTACCAGATGTAATGAACACATCAATCGCTGCTATCTCTCAATGGATAGGTGCTGTTCATTTGCACTGCCAACGTTACCGATACCATCCCTGAACCTCTCAAAGATCGTATGGAGATGATCGATGTATCTGGATATGTTGCCGAAGAAAAGCTTGCTATCGCAGAGGTACTATACTGAGCACACATAGTTAACAGCTTCCCTCCCTCTGCATTAAACCAGTTGGTTTCACTCGTCCAGCAAAGGTTGTCAGTATTTCAGCTATGCGCGACTTTGCATCGTGACGCTGACCCTACATTCTTCATCACCATATTGTTTGTCTCCGCAGCGATACTTGATCCCGCAGGCGCGCATTGGCTCTGGTGTGCAAAGCGAGTACCTGAGCATCACCGCCGATGCACTGACCACCCTCATCAAGTCCTACTGCAGGGAGAGCGGCGTGCGCAACCTACAGAAGCAAATCGAGAAGGTACGAGTGAGTCGTAGTGGTGCAGCACTGTGCGTGATTTGTGATACACAAGCTACCAAGTTAGTGATTTACTTTCTAGATTTGGAGACGAGATGTTGGAGTGATGTGTTTTTAGCTCATATGACGTAGTCAGATGCAGCTTGTAGAATCGCATGATCGTCCGTGCGTCCGTCCGTCCGTGCATCCGTTCGTCAACAGTTGGGCACAAATCTTAACCGCTCGACGTACGGTCACGATATTAGGGACGTTGGGGGGGATCGTGAAAAAGACTCAGGATGACAAATTTGGGGGTCAAGGGTCAAAGGTCAAGATGTGTAAACGGAGGGGAATATTTCCTCCTTAACTTAAAGGCTCACAATGCGCATCCAAATGCTAATTTCTCCAGTACTAGACTAGCAAATACTTCGTGGCATGCATACTCACACTACCTTATGACAAAATAAACTCTAGTTGCTCCCATTTCACTGCGCGTTTGCTTAAAACCCACAAGAAAGGACGGTTAGAAACTGGCATTTGCTGGCGCAACCACGCCTGACTGTTTGCCAAACAAAACTAGCCCTCGAAGGGTGACGTGACGTCACAGCGCCGATGTTTTTATCTTGCTACACGCCGTACCCGCTGTAGCACGAACCGCTCCCACCGTTGCTGGGGAGTTTGGGGAAACTGTCAACACCATCGGAGAATTGAACAACATTCGCACGCGTATACCTCTCACATCACCTTCTTAGTAAGACAAGCGCAGCGTGACAACTGGGAGCCAACTAGCAGTTATCTTGCTCATAAAGAGTGCGCCAGTATCCCGCATGCGATGCGAAGTATTGCTAGTCATACTCGGAGAAATTCACGTGCGCATGCCGCCATTCGTGCAGCCCTTAACCGCCTCCCACCCATCGAGCGGCCTCGGGCCGCAGACGGTGGACCACACTGCGCACAACCAGTCGTGGAAGTCGGCGCTGGACTCGTACTTCCTCTCGAAACCACGTCAACCCCGCCGACACCCACACGCACAACCTCGCTCGACACTGCAACGCACCAAAAACCGGCACGGACCCGCCGCCCCGCGACCACCGGGCCACCACACCACCGCCCAGCCCCGCCCCGCCCCCCGCGCCCGCCGCGCCACAACCCCAACAACCCCAGCGAGCTCCATACTCAGACGTCGGCCGCTGGCCCCAGAAAAAACAAATAAATAAAAGTAAAAATTTAATTTGGAACGTTTACTATGGTCTCCTATAGATGACAGGGCTATATGCTTAGCAATTCAACCAAGCGTCACTGTATAAACCCCAGTAGTAGATGACATAATTTATAGCAATACTTTACCTGTTGTTTGGAACGTTATTTTGGGAGTTTTGGGACTGAGGTAATGTTTTTAGCGTCCATCACTAGTAGCAGCAGCTTGTAGAATCGCAATCGGGCGTCCGTGCGTCCGTGCGTCCGTGCGCGTCCGTCCGCGCCGTGCGTCAACAGTTGGGCACAAATCTTAACCGCGCGTCGCCGACGTACCGGTCACGATATTCGGGACGTGGGGGGTAAACCGAAAACGAGTTGGGATGTCGAAGCTGGGGTCAAGAGTCAAAGGTCAATCAAGGCAAGGGCGGTGTAAAAGAAGGGGGAACATTCACTCCTTAAACTTAAGGTATAGGGAGAAATGCAAAATTGCGGCCACAGATCACTAAAACGGCTCGACCCTAGGCTCGTGATAGTCGGTGTATAGCACATCATGGTAGGAAAAGCCATCACTGGTGCCGAAATGGAGTCACGAGGTCAAAGGTCAGTGGGCACAGGGCAGATTTTAGACATTTTCTGAGGACATGGTCTGACGGAGCGTTTGAAAAACTTTTTTGTTTCCAGCGGTGACCTAGCATTTTTATGGCTTTATTGAAAGGATCATGAAATGTCCTTCTGCTGACATGCGAAGAGTAAGTGTCGGATAAACCTTTTGACGCTCAAGAGGAGGGTTAAACTGGATATTGTTGACTGTCTGTTAGAAAGAATTTGACTGGCCGGGTTTGCTAGTAAATCTATACATGCCTGGATGTATGAGGCTACAATGTCACAGTGAAATTTCAAAAGCTAAATTGGTTAAAGAAGGTGTATGTTCCTTAAATCGTATAATTTCTATGTCATTCTGTACTGTCAGTATGTACATGTAACGTATGCCACTGCCAGTGGCTGCTGCCAGTGCATGTGTTGGTGCAGTTTTTGCCTGCGTTAATTGGTTACAGGTGGCAGCTCTCTATTGCAATTTGCAGCCTGTAGGCTTGCGTAGGTAAATGGATGAGTGCTTACCTATTCTGTCTTGCAAAATAGTTGTTGCTACTACGTATGATGGGAGCTTCCATCTTAATCTGAAGACACTTAAACGTGCGCGCCACTCTCGTGGCAACTTTCATAACGATCCCAACGAACATTCTTTTGAAAGGTTCCTGATACCATCCCTGTGCATTCCACTGTTTCGGCGTGTATGTGAACACATTTGGGACTAACAGGGTTTACTAGAATCCCCACCACTCCACCACAGAGTCACCGCAGTAGAACGTTAGATGAGCGCTGTCGCTCTGCGGCACTTGTTAGTTCACCTCGCCAAAGGGCGTTTTGACCGCCGTGTGTTGTGAAGTTGTTTTATGTCTGAAAGTTGTGTTTGATTTGATAGATCACGGGTGATAGATTCCGGTGTTGTTTTGATGTCTGAGAGTAAGTTTATATCTATATTATACTAGCCCACTAATTATAAATAATTTTATAGCTAGTTAAAACCTGCCAAAAAACTTTTGTGTAATAGGTGACTAAGCGGCTAAAATCGCGAAAATCTCAGCACAGGGCGGTAGGTGCATTGTTAACCAGGCAGCGTTGAACGTGTTAATATTCGGTGTATAGTGTGATGGGCAGGAAACCCATCACCAGTGCGAAATTTGGAGGTCACAGGTCAAAGGCGCAGTGGGGAAAGGTCAGATATCAGACATTTTCTGAGAGGACATGGGCTAATGGACAGAGTGAAAAACTTTTTGTTTCAGCGCTGACCTACCATTTTTATCGTTTTGAAAGGACATGAAATGTGCTTTCCACTGACGTGCGAAGAATAAGTGTCTAATAACCTTTTGACCCTCAAGAGGAGGGTTAAACATGGATTCCTCAACTGCCTCAATGACTAGACAGTGTTGTCATATTCATGGCACATCCATAATCTTGAAACCCAATGAGCCTGGATAGCCGAACGGGTACAGCACAGGCGTCACGGCTCAAAGGTCGCTGGATCGAATCCCATCTGATTTTTTATTATTTACCTGTTTTCTGTATTTTTCCATCTTTATCCATTTAACTATTTTTTTCCAATTAATGCAAATATTTACATGATTTATTTACAACAATTGAATAACAACAAATAATTTTGACAATTAAATTATTTTTTTTTAAATAGGGTTAGGGTTAGGGTTAGGGTCACAATGCACCATAAAACAGGAGTTTCAGGCTCGTGATTTGTATCAACCAATGGGATTTGGGAGGTATGCAGAATGCAGAAGGTTGCTGAAATGATGAGTACGCAACTGCGTATCTGCATATCTGCACCTAACAAAGGTGTCACTACGCACGACTTAAATGTTACGTTTATAATCGTAGCAACAGACCTCAGATGAGTACTTTTCGTCTGGTGGTAGATATTTCGAAAGGCGGCCTTCAAGCTTATTGATGAGAAGGACAAGCTGGAGGAGCTCTCTGTAGATGTGAACAACCTGCAGGATTATGTGGGCAAACCTATATTTACGACCGACCGGATGTACGACTCGACTCCGTCTGGTGTCGTGATGGGGCTAGCCTGGACATCTATGGGTACGTATGGGTGGGTTTTTTGCTTACCCACATATTTGCCCAAGGTTGATTATGATCTCCAGCTAGTACTGTACATTGGGTTCTTATAAACGTTATATCCACATGCTTAATTGTGGTACTTATTTTCTTCTGATCATCCTTTGTGATCGCATTTATGAAGTTTATGTTATGTGTATTGTATTTTCATGACTGTCCGTGTACGATAAGGTTTGCACTGTCTATACTTATTCTCTACCAGGTGGCTCAACATTATACATTGAAACGACACTGCGGAAGACACTTGGTGAAGAGTCAAAAGATGGCTCTATAGAATTAACTGGTCAGCTTGGATCGGTATGTGCGATGCTAAATTATACATTGGTTGGCTTTCTGTACATTTAAATTTCTAGTGATGTTCTATGCAGATTTTATAAATTGTATCCATAAAAATTAATCGATTGTGTACACTATAGTTGCTTACCCTAATTTTAGATCATTGTTTTTCACCAATCATCTGATCAATGTCGATCTTGTTGTCATAGGTCATGAAGGAAAGCTGTCAGATTGCCTACACGTATGCAAAGTCCTTCCTGATTGACCACAACAGTGACAACAAGTTTCTGGACAGAGCTCACCTGCACCTGCACGTACCAGAGGTGCGAGAGAAGGCCGTTTTATTTTCCACAATCAAATTACAGTATTTTGCGGCATATGGATGCGGCCACCTGCTAGCATGTGGAACGTGGACGTTAAACGGATATGATGATATGAGATGCACTGGCATAATTTACATAATTTACACATTATAGGCAGTACCATACCCAAGGGGGGTTCCAGGGGTTCCAGGACCCCTCAACCATCAAAAAATAAATAGGTATATTTTATCCAGAAGAAAACTATTAAAATGCACCAGAATGTACCATTTTAAAGCAAATTTTCACAATTTTCCCGGGGGGACATGAACATCACCCTCCAATCCCCCTAACATCGCTTCGCGCCTTCGGCGCTCGCAGTCACCTGCACACCTCTGATTTGGAACTCCCTCCCTTAGGCCAATCCTGGGCACAGGTCTGATAGGCACACGTAAATTTAGCTTGAAATGTGTGGGAAGAATAAAAGTGAGGGAGGTCTCCTTGAGCCTGCCTACAGACTGGGGGAGCTACAACTAAATCGTATATTTAAAGGTTATTTGTGCCCTTTAGATCATTGATCTTGTCTGATGTTTTAATGAGTTGAGCTAACTACGTATTGACTGAACCTTTATCTTTGATTACCAGTATGATCCTTTATATTTTTTCTTCTTCCCCTTTGTATTTAAAACACTACTTAAAAATGGTGCCAGTTACAGTTAACACAAATCATGAAAATAGTGGGAGTGGGGATGATGATGTTCACTTCAGTTTTCTGACAGGAGGCAATGATGAATTCAGTGTTTTGATTGTGACATGGGAGATACCAATATCTAGCTGGACCCAATCCCATGGGGGGGGGGGCACTCACCCCACATTATGGTAGGTATGTGCCACTGTGAAGTCAAAAATGGGGGGCTCTAGAACTAACTCAGACCTGAAAATGGGGGTCTCTGGAACTAATGTTTGTGGTATGTGCCACTGCAAAGTCAAAAATGAGGGGCTCTGGAAATAACTCAGACCTGAAAATGGGCGCCTCTGGAACGGAAGTTTATGGTGAAAAAGGGGGGTCTTTCCCGCAGCACATACCTACCATGCAATATATATGGAGTGCCCCCCCTGGGATCCAATGCCTGACCATGTAAAACACACTGATTTTCAGGATCCAATTTTGAAAAAAACGTACTTTATATTCCACAAGATGTGGTATTTGTGTTGTATTGTGGATGACTAGCACTTTCTGGTGGCTACCATAACTGTTATAGAGGTGATGGATAAACCCTTTTATCCAGTCATTTCTGTATGTCTTGTAGTTACCTGCAGTTGTTTTTCTTGGTATTTATAGGGTGCCACGCCCAAAGATGGACCAAGTGCTGGGTGTACGATTGTTACAGCATTGCTGTCATTGGCTCTCAATCAGCCAATCAGACAGGACCTAGCAATGACTGGTGAGCTGTCACTTACAGGGAAGGTGCTTCCTGTGGGAGGAATCAAGGAGAAGACCATTGCAGTAAGTGAAAGCTCACAGCAGAACATATATATGGGGATTTCTTATTCTGCCATATCACCTGGATCAATTTCCAATTCGATTTTGGCTATCAGCTCGTACAGTATGTAGTACGCATAACTAAATGTGTTTATCATGTGATAAGTGCAAAGATGCTGAAGCCGTAACGCTTACATCAAGCATAGGCCTGGATTATTACAGAGTTGACGGTTAGCTCATCGATAAGTCTGCTGACTACTTCAAATATGGTTCAGGGTTATGGTTAGATGTAGAGTTATGCTTAGCTTCGTGATTTTCTAGCATTATGCCTAAACCATATATGCGGTAAGAGGGACATGAATCTTGCTGTGAACCCATGCTATTGTAAAACTACTGCTGTTGTGTTGCTGCAGGCAAAGCGAGCTGGTGTCGACTGCATCATCCTACCCTCGGAGAACCGCAAGGACTACACAGAGCTTCCCAGCTTCATCACAGAGGGCATTGAAGTTCACTTTGTTAGTCACTATAGTGAGGTTTTCCATATCGCATTTCCTGAGCCTGAAGCACTTGATCTAGAGTCTGTGAATAGCAGGAGCTAGTGAGAGCTGATAACAGTGGCCACAATGCCAAGATTAGCTGCCCGCTCCCTATCCAAAACGTAGAAGTATGTATATTTAAAAGCGTAGTCAATGATCATTTATTTTACACGTTTTTTTGTTGTGAAAAGAAGTCACAACTCTCCTTGTAGTATCAGAGGGCTGTTAGATAGAAGACAAGTTTTCATGCGGTCGGCCATATCTATTGTCGTCTTTAGCTCATCTGACATAGTCAGATGCAGCTTGTAGAATCGCATGATCGTCCGTGCGTCCGTCCGTCCGTCCGTCCGTCCGTCAACAGTTGGGCACAAATCTTAACCGCTCGACGTACGGTCACGATATTCGGGACGTGGGGGGGTAATCCGAAAACGAGTTGGGATGTCGAAGCTGGGGGTCAAAGGTCAAAGGTCAAGAGGTGTAAAATAAGGGGGAACATTCACTCCTTAACTTAAGGTATAGGGAGGAAATGCAGAATTGCGGCACAAATCTAAACGGCTCGACCTAGGCTCGTGATAGTCGGTGTATAGCATCATGGTAGGAAAAGCCATCACTGTGCCGAAATTGGAGGTCACAGGTCAAAGGTCAATGGGCACAGGGCAGATTTTAGACATTTTCTGAGGACATGGTCTGACGGAGCGATTGAAAAACTTTTTTGTTTCAGCGGTGACCTAGCATTTTTATGGCTTTATTGAAAGGACCATGAAATGTCCCTTCTGCTGGCATGCGAAGAGTAAGTGTCGGATAACCTTTTGACCCTCAAGAGGAGGGTTAAACATGGATTTGTTGACTGTCTGTTAGAAAGAATTTGACTGCCGGATTTGCTAGTAGAATCTATACATGCCTGGATGTATGAGGCTACAATGTCACAGTGAAATTTCAAAAGCTAAATTTGGTTAAAGAAGGTTTATGCTCCTTAAATCGTATAATTTATATGGCATTCTGTAGTGTCAGTATGTTACATGTAACGTATGCCACTGCCAGTGTTGTGGTACTGTGGAGTTTTTGCCTTAATTGGTTACAGGTGGCAGCTCTCTATTGCGCAGCCTGTAGGCTTGCGTAGGTAAATGGATGAGTGTTTACCTATTCTGTCTTGCAGATAGTTGTTGCTGCTACGTATGATGGGAGCTTCCATCTTTAATCTGAAGACACTTAAACGTACGCGCCATCTCGTGGCAACTTTCATAACGATCCCAACGAACATTCTTTTGAGAAGGTTCCTGATACCATCCCTGTGCATTCCACTGTTTCGGCATGTATGTGAACACATTTGGGACTAACAGGGTTTACTAGAATCCCACCACTCCACCACAGAGTCACCGCAGTAGACGTTAGATGAGCGCTGTCGCTATGCGGCACTTGTTTTATATGTCAAGCACGATTATTAAAATACATTCTCTTTAGAAAGCTGATCTATCATGAGATGATGATCAATGTACCTTAACTGTGGAGCCGGTGATATTATGCGAGCATAACTGGGATTAATAATAAATTATTTTCAATTGCTAATACTAGTCTTTTGTTTATATCTATTAAATTTTCTTCTGTGTTATGTACTGCTGTTAATATATAGCCTCAAGCTTATTTTATATGAATTATTTAGACAATAATACACTTATGAAATAAAATTATGACTGTGTGACATGCATAAACCATATGCACGTACTATATTTTTTTATTTAATATATACATATTTGTATATATCTCAAACAATTATCACCATAACCTCGTAAGCTCGTATGTAATAGTCATCAAAGTCCAGGGGACTATATCGAAGACGGAGAGACAAGTTGAGCCATACTATATTGTAGTCGGGGAAATTACAGCTACACAGGTGAATTCACTGGATTTGTAGTAAAGCTGTAAGAACTCAAGAATGACACATTAAGCCAGAAATAACGTTAAAGCCACAATAATGTTTAATCAAGATTATTCATATTTCAGTAACAAGATTCTCTCTCCAAACCAATTCAAAGAATTGTTGCTTCTAACACAAATCACGTACTATAGCCGCACAACTTTACTCGGCCGATTAGATCATGCTGTCTACTGTCTGCTCGCTAAACTACACTATTTCTCTACCTCTCGAAATCGACACGCGCTTTTGCTTTTATATGAGCGCCCGAAAAATGGTCGTCTTTGCTCCCTTCACGTGACGCAGTTTTCCCACTTCATTGCCGAATACGGTAACCAAAACGAGCAAGCAACTTCCTCGCTCTTCGTTCTTTTGCTGAAATTCTACTGCGCAGTTTGTCTCTCTCTGGCCGGGTTATTCTTGACCAGATATGAGTCATGTGCCAACGTGGCACAGAACACGTACGCGAGTTCCAACACGCTAGTTCTCCAGTGTATAGAACCATGCCCTATATGTTTAGCCAGCTTTCCATATTGTGTTACTCCATTTAACCGGATAACATCCCATTCACCACTATAGCAAGTCAAGCATTGCTACTTTCATAATTATGAAGCTACATTCATGTAAACTACACGCTTACAATAATTATAACGATACACTGAAAACCGAAATGCCGATATACTGATATATACATGAACATCAGGAGTAGATAATAGGGATAATTCCCTATTATCTACTCCTGAGGACCTGATGAACATGTTACAGTTAATGTGGGTTATTTTATTTTACCTCCAGTATATTAGTACACAGACAGGCGTTAATATATAACGTTAATTATAGACATAGATATTTACATAGATACATACATAGGTATAGACTTGGGGTAGTATCTATGATATAGACGATAGCTGCTTGTTAGTACAAACATGCAACGGGTTTTCTGTTTATTCCGACCGCTAGGTGGCAGCTGCAGTCTGATGGATTAATCGACACAGATCTGAGTTTCCAACTCCATTCATTGACATTGGTTACGAGTTTAGCAGAAGATTTTTTTCATTTCAAACATCCCTTTTCTCTTTTTGTGTAATGTTGCGGGGGATCTTCAATGGTTACAAGGCGTGGTTTTCTAAAAGTGTACACATAGAATTCAAGAAAAAGTGGTGTAAGAAAACGCGTCAAGTTTAAATTATAAGTATATTACTAGGTCGAGCCTAAACCGACCAGGCTCTCCGACTGTTACACGACGGAGGAGTGACGGGTGACGGAGGAGGCCACGTAGTGTCACTGGCAGCAAGAACCACTCCGCTGCAGCTACAGCACACACACGGCCATTGTCTATATATAACATCATAAAAATATATGTTATATATAGACAATGGCCGTGTGTGTGCTGTAGCTGCAGCGGAGTGGTTCTTGCTGCCAGTGCGTAGTGTTAGGCGAGATGGGAACTTGTGGCTAGGTCGAGCCTAGTGCTGATAGGGTCTATGTCCCCCAGGGTACTGCCGGAACGTACCCTGGGTACGGTCCGGTATACCGGAACGTACCCTGGTACTATCTAATATGCCGGACCGTACCTCGCCTACTCTCGCATGTATTTATATAAGGAAAGACTTTGCTTACAACCTGAGACCTGATATGTTTAAAATTGGGCTAGGAAGCAATATGGGCTCGAAATATTACTGCCACGAACAAAACCACATATTAACCGGTGTTTGTTATAGACCACAAAAACAAGGAACTTCTTTGAATTACTAGAGAATGTATGCATTTCTACGGAAATTTGTGGAGTTAGAATTATTATTCTAGAGTGATTTTAAGTCAATATACTCAGTAAACCCATAGATATGGATCAGGACCACATTAAATCATTCAAAAAAATTCTGCTATCAATTTTCGATTTAAAACAATTAATTACCAGCTCGCACTAGGTAACAAGTTCATCAGAATCAGCAATGGACTTAATAATGGTTCGGATGCGGATAAGATTTGCCAGTCGCGGTACTATAGTTATGGTATAAGGATCATTTCCTAAAACATACTGTACAAGGAAAATCTATTACTATAGAAAGGTTATAGGTAAGCATCGTACTACTCGGAATTAGGTCAATGAAACACCTACCGAGCCAGAGGTATTAAGAGATCCTAATGAAAAATAAATGCATTGGCTTCAGATATCTTGGAATTCAGATTATCTATAGATATAGCAATGGGTAAATTTTAAAAACCTAGTCTCTTGACAGCCATCGACTGTACACCATTTAAGCGGTCAAGAATAACAACAGATGATCAAGAGACATGGTTTTCAACTCGAGATAATAAGGAACTTATTAGGGAAAGGGACAGAAAATATTACAATTCATGAGAAATAAGGATGAAATTGACTTTAGGGATTTCAAGCTTATCTTAGAACAAAGTTACAGAAGAGATTAAGAGGGGCAAAAGTCCGCATTTTTTATACAGAAAAGATTGCGAAAGCAACAAGAATATAGCCTAAAGAAGCTTAGGCAACTCCTAATAAAGTAATGGGGTATGAACAATAAAAGAAATATAGCTCGCGTCAGGTAGGCTTTAAAAATTGGGGACAATACTATTGTTTTGCAAAAGGCAAAAGGGTATGCAGATTAGGCTTAATACTTTTTACAAACTGGCCTCGACCCTAGTTGGGAAAAATTGCCCAAAAATAGTCTGGCATTTTACGATGAGACACGAGTAACTAATTTACCTATAGAGACAGCTAGAGGAGTACTAGAAATAATTTTAAAATTTCTCTGTGAAGCAAGAAGAGTATGTCTTAAAGGGTACTTAAATGAACATTAATACCCTGATAAGGCTTTACAGGTTAGATAACAAATTACAGCTAAATTTATAAAGATGGTCTGGAGCAAATTGGATTTTGTGAGGTGCTATTTAACATATGTATCAACTGTATAAATGTCTCTCATGAATAATATACCAGATGATTATAAGAAATGTGCAAGCGATGAGTCACTCCCTTGTTCAGCAAAAAAGGGAAAGTTCAAAGCCGATCCAGATGCGAGACGATACTAGAGAAGCGATTGCCAGAAAGGCAGATGTTGACTCCAATTGCGCTGAAGCGCAGATTTTTTCGCGCGAAGTCATCGCCGGCAAGCAGCGCACGCGTACCGCGCAACGTCCTACGACAGTATATGTCAGCGCTGCGCTATGGATCCGTGCGCCGAATGAAATTGGCCGGGCGCCAGCGATCCATAGCTGCCAGCATACAGTTCCGCGTCATTATTAGTGGGGGACATCAGAGGGTAGACCATTATTGGGACGGTCAACAGTGTTGACTGTCTCTATATTGAAAACTGTAACCGTAGTAAATGCTGTTTCGTTGAACCGAGCTGTGTGACGCGATCACAGAAAGACTGTCGAAATTCTGACTTTCGCGAAACTGCCTCAGTAATGGAAAACGGCTTCAGAATCACGAAACACCTACCGGCCCTCTTTCGCGCCCCAGTACGCTGTCAACGTTTTTGCACGTTCCAAATGGCGAGGCTCGTACGGGAGTTGGAAAGGCAGTGCGCGCACTGCCCGCCGTTCGTATTAGTCCTCATTTAGATCGCGTGGCTTACGTCTCTCGCAATGCCTCCTCGGCTTAAGTGCTTAAGTCGAACTTTCATCCATGGTTCGCTAGAACTTTTCTCCGGAGGTGCGGAGTCGGGTCCTGGAGGCTCTAATATATAGCTTTGCGCCATCTCTAAGCTTTTTAACCTTCTCGTTGCAAGCAGCAGTAGGCGCCTATAGCTTAGATTACACTTAACAATTTCGTAGGTAATTTATAGTTTTATTTTCGCTAATTTAGTTAGCATGTAATATTTTATTTGTGAACACGCTTCAAGTGCCGTGTGTCTAGTTTAGCCTAGGAGGTTATTGCTGAACCCTAGCAAAGAGGGCGTTTCTTGCTAGTTGAAGTAGTCTAGTAGTACTAACGCTGGGCTCTACAGAGGAATAGAGAAGATGGGCTCCCAATAATTATAGTGGCGGCCCCAATGTATGGCAATGGCCACTAAACCCTAATGTCATTTCACCCTCAATCTAATGGGGTAATATACTATATCAATTATCATTAGGTTAGAGCGTTTCAATATTGGTTAGGCGTTCGTCAGTTATTAGGTAAGTTAGTAATACTCAGTAACAGAGTTAGTCATTATTACTATTACTAATTAGCTCTGCGGTTGCTCTTTGCGCATGAGTACAACTTTCAGTAGCTACTAGCTCAGTAGTACTCTTTTCGACTTGGCAAGTAGTACTATGTAAGACTAGGGGTGAGTAGTAGTGCTGGCGGGTGA
>NW_014577586.1:0-208 GCF_000485595.1 Priapulus caudatus
GTACCCAATAATCAGTGCATCGAAAGGTCATTTTCAGTGACCTTGCTTGCCCGCTGTTTAGAATTACAGCAAGTTGACTATTCAAGCAGAAAGAAGACTATTTTTACCTCGGCAGAGAATTCTACTTACAATATGTAACGGAGGCGAATCGTATGTAATGATAATCCATTACTTACCATACACCCAGTGTAGAGCGATGTAATGATAA
>NW_014577586.1:577-7868 GCF_000485595.1 Priapulus caudatus
CTATCTATCTATCTATCTATCTATCTATTGATCGTTCGATCGATCAATCGCGCTGAATTTTATCGAATATTCTCGAACCTATCGAAAAAAGTCGTGCACACTCTGTATGAAGTCAGTATATAAGAAAATAATGCAATTGAAAATTTAACAAATACAACCTCAGTTCCAAAACCAAGCGTGATCATCATGAAGAAAAATAAAATGGCCCACAAGGGAGCAACAGGCATTTGAGATATTCCCTCTGGGTACACAACAAACACCAGTCCTGGCCCTGTAATAAACAATGTTTTCAAAGTTAATCATATAATGCGTTAATGTTAAACCTTAAATCAGGTACGCAAATCAGTACCTATAGATATCTATACATTCAATATTAAAAGGAGACTCAAAATTTTGAAAATAAATTAGTTATGTAAATAGAGAATATTTGATGTTGATATTACACAGCGTATTGAATGATTGCCCGCGATCTCTGACATTCTGTTTGCCATTACATGTTCTCTGATACGCACCCTGTTCAGCCACTTCAGATACATCAACGCCTTTCCACTTTGCCATGAATCCCAGCACTGAGAATATCACCATACCAGCGTAGATACTTGTCGCCAAGCTTATTAACGGAACGGCGATAGCGTCCCTGCATGAATTAGAGAGTGAAATGTAACGTAAACTCATATAATGTTGTTCAATTATCGTGTCTATGTTGAGCGTGTTTCTAAATCTTTGGAGATAACAAAAATAATAGCAAATAACTGTCGTCAAAAATACCGAACCTTGTTGTTATTTTGTGTTATACATTTCTGTTATGTAAAAGTTAAAGACTTTTATGAGAATCTTTAAGATTTATACACATTTCTCGTTTCCAAACGTTTCTCGTAGATTAACAAAGGAATACCTACCGTCGTACATTATTCTTGAAATTGCTGTAGCTTGACATAGCGATGAGACCACCAGTACAGGAACTGAGAGCGAAAAACGTCTGAACAGCGGCATCCTTCCACACCTGGTCAAAAATTTATTATTTATTTATTTATTTATTTATTAGTTTAAAAAATGCATTACTCTGAATGAGTAACACCCTGTAAATATCACAGGCAATTCGCCAGCTCTGAGATGTCAGATGTCCTATAACGTTTAACACAGTCCAGATATTATCTAAAATCTAATAATGCAACAATTAAAATATAGTTAGGGTTTAATTCTACCCTTCCTTTTCCCTAGGTTAGTCGGCACAAATATCTATATGCTGCAGTTCTTCTGGTAGTCTACACAACGAGAAGAGACTCACCTCGACTTTGAGGAGTTGATTCCAGTCAGGATTGAAGTAATATATGATACCATCAATGGCTCCATCTAGCAGCATACCGTTAATGAGAAGAGCGGTCAACACGACGTAGGGGAAAATAGCTACGAAGTACACAACCTAGTGCAAACATGAATTACAAACTAGTTTACGAGTTGCTCTTTAAGTACATTCCGACGCAAGTATCTAATATTATAAATCATTACTACAGGAATTGTGAATTGTACTCATCGTACATGAACGACGATCAACATCATCAAAGAAACTCGAATTATGCAGTGCCCTTCTATTACACATCTATTAAAACAATATTAATAGATAATAAAATACCAGCATATAGCAGATCTAGATGTTGATATAATATATTATATCATACCTTTCCTAGCGAGCCAACGCCTTTTATAAGAACCACAAAAACAATAACCCACGCAGCGGCTAATGTAGCAACTATTTCGGGTTGAAACCCATCTGGATCGTCAATACCCTTCGAAATCTCCAAAACCTTGTTACTGCGTAAAAGCAAAGAAACACGTGTTAGGTTTCCACTAGCAACTTATGGCTAGATAGGATAGATACATAAGGTAGTATGATTATGCATGACACGAAGTATTTGCTAGTCTAGTACTGAAGAAATTAGCGTTTGGATGCGCATTGTGCGGCTTTAATATTGTAGATGTTATCAGTAATAAAGATTATGGTGTTGTGAATTCTCGCTGTCATGTTTACGTACCCGGGTGGCCATAGTTAGACCAAGCAAGAAACTTATAGAACAGATTGTGGCTCGGAATGCAATTGTCCGCCAAGGTCTGCCACGAAAGATTGTAGGTAGCGAATCAATCATTGATGACATGACAGATTCCATCATTGAGAACTGCAAAACAACGATTTTACTCAGTCTTGGTTGACGTTACATATATCTACACATAGAGCACTAGTTTAAGTGTGTGATCGCCGCATTTGTTACCACGTAGGTGACAATGAAGCACAACAACCAACACTGTGTAGTCATTGTGACCGTAGCATATTTATATATAATACTAGCAGGACACCCGGCGTTGCCTGGGAAATGAAGTGCTCAGTTGGTGACAACTTGGTTGAAAGGAAAAGACCCCCAAAATCTTTATGGAAATTCTGCATAAATATTTTCTTTCAAACAAAACATTTATATCCTTTGTAACAGAGATACACGGGTCAAACAAAGTTGACTTCTTCCAAAACATAGACAAACGATTCTCAGCTAAGGGCTTTATGATAAACAATATTCTTAGTTTTTCCACCTGGAGCATTTACGTAAAGACTGTTGGGGCTGCCAACACGTGAACATGCAACATAGAGCTGTCCATGTGAGAAGCAGGGCTCTTCCAACTGCAGTCCAGCCCCCTTAAACGTCTGACCTGGGATTTGTTGATGGACATGGCGAAGCTAAGGCGTATGGGGAATTGGAGTCTCTTGAACTCAAATGGTATATCAGTGGGAATGATGGGGATTCGTGGAATGAATACATCTTCTCCCTTGCCACATCCAGAAAGTATTGTAGCCTCAAAAATATTTAGCGCGAGCCTGACGCGCGCTAGTTTAGTACCATATTATCAAATTCGTAGTCTGTACTACGGGGTATTAGTATTTACACACTCACATATACATTGTACGGAGCCATGCATCAAGTTAATGATATTAACCTAAGGAACATTAACGTTTTGTTCAATTGATTAAAAAATCACATACAAGATGTTACGCGCACACCGCTCTGCCAAACAGCATTATTCTTCTATTTATATTAATTGTGTATAATTACCATTCACGCACGGAAGCATGCAGATGCACATATTTATAGACACCACATGTATAAGCTAGTTCAAACGCTTATGAATTGTGCGTAGTCGTAGACTTATCATTCTTCTTGTAGATTGATTAATTAGTTATAACATATCAATATACACTATCAATAACGTTTGACCGACACTTAGATTTAAATTTGTTAAGCTCATATCTACATTAATCGTCTATCAGTTATGTGTCTATATAGACAAAGCAAGTATCTCTTATCCAACAACAGTTTGTATTTGAATTATATTACCACGTACTTTAATAGCCCTCTGGTAATATTTGTGTGACATCGGCGCAAACGTTTCTTAGGCTAATTCTTTAGAAAGATAAAATGTCATTTCTCCGTGGCTATGCTTGTAGGACAAAAGTTCAGAATTTGCATGTAGCTAATACCAAGATTGCTGATCGCATATACATTACAATTGATGTATATCTGCCAAACACCGAGAGATATTAATAGCGTGTGTAGTCATCTAGCGTTGGTGCTGTTGGTTCGAAGCTTTTGTTTATAGTTCCATTGATTTTATTGTTAGCTAACTGGTTCATATCCATACTGAGCGCGGCGTCGATTGTTGACAGGCTCATTTCGGAGTTACTTCTAAAATACTGTCTACTGATGTCACCGCTGTGCATGTTGCGTTGATCGGCGGCTGGTCCCCAGTTCCAAGCTGGTTGAGCGGCTTCCTTTAGCGCCTGAAAAGATCGATTCATGAGAACTTTTGCACGTAATTAATTCATCGTAGCACTTCACGTAAAATCCAAATAGAACTTTTAAGTGTATCCTTGCTCTGGCGTATACTATAAAAAGTAGATTCCCACTATGCGTTGGCAAATGCGTGTAAAGGTTTAACCCTTACCGTCCATCCAGTTAATTTGCAGTAGGTGTAGAGTATTCCTCCCAGGATAGCAAGTGAAGGTATACAAACAACACCCCATTCGATTGCCATAGCCCACTTCGGGTATATATAGATGCCATCGACCGCGTATGGCATCGCATAGGTGATTGGTGTATATTGTATCATACTCAGTATAATAACAAGCTGTAAAAGACAGAGAAAGGCGATCATTAGATCAAGTTCCCAATTTGACTAAAAATAGTAGGATAGTTCTGGTATCTCCCTTCTTCTTCTTCCTTCTCTACTGCCTCCCCCCTCCTCCTCCTCTTCCTCCTTATACTACTACTACTACTACTACTACTACTACTACTACTACTACTTAACTACTACTACATACTACTACCTACTACTGGCTACTACTATTACTACGTACTACTACTACTACTAGCTACTAGCTACTACTACTAATACTACTACTACTAATACTACTGCTGCGCTGCTTGCTGGCTGCTGCTGCTTACTGGCTGCTGCTGCTGCTACTGCTGCTGCTTACTGCTACTGCTACTGCTACTTCTAACTAGCTACTGCTACTGCTACTGCTAGCTGCTGAGCTGCTAATACTACTACTACACACTACTACTACTAACTACTACATACTACTACTACTACTAACTCACAACTACTAACTACTGCTGCTGCGCTACTACTGTCTGCTGCTAGCTACTCTACTAACTACTACTACTACTACTACTACTACTACTACTACTACCTACTACTACTACTACTACTACTACTACTACTACTACTAACGACTAGCTATCTACTAGCTATACTACTATACTACTACAGCTACATACTACTTACTACTAGCTAGCTAGCTACTAACTAGCACTAGGCTACTAGCTACTACTGCTACTACTACTACTACACTACTACTACTACTGCTGTTGCTGGCTGGCTGCTGCTGCTGCGCTGCCTTCTGCTATACTTGTCTGCTGCTGGCTGCTGCTGGGCGAACTACTACTACAACCACTAAACAGCCGCTACCCCCCCCCCGACCACTCTAGCGCTGTCATGTACCACTTGTGCTATTAGTGCCTTGACATTGTCACACCCTTTGGCGCCAACACTGGCAGTGTCACCGACATCTCCATTATTTCCTACACTAGAACCCACCACCTCCGCCAACATTGGTACCCAGGCTCATCATTAATGTTGTGGGGGGGGGGGGGGGGGGGGTGGGGAGGAGGGAGGGAGTCCGATCGTCATATGTGGTATTTGCCCATGAATACTGTATACAGGTGAATTCTTGACTGTGTTCTTCTTTCTTACCGTGAGTATTGATGTGAAACATATTTCCACGATATTCGCCAAAAATAACGTTGGCCTCTTCCTACATTACGGCAATATCTTCACAAAACTTTATCGGTACCTGGAAAATTATTAATAAATTACATGACTTTTATTGAATGGAGCATCCTCGATGTCATCATTTTTCAAACACAGGCGCGTGCGGCCGCTGCATTACCTAACATACTAGTACTAAGTCTGTGAAATATAAGAAATATACAAGTACCTACTAATCAGTGCATCGAAATGTCATTTTCAGTGACCTTGCTTGCCCGCTGTTTAGAATTACAGCAAGCAGAAAGAAGACTATTTTTACCTCGGCAGAGAATTCTACTTACAATATGTAACGGAGGCGAATCGTATGTAATGAATAATCCCATATAGCTTAACCAATAGCACCCAGTGTGGAGCGATGTAAAATGATAATCATTACTTACCATAGCACCCAGTGTGGAGGCAGATTGTAATGATAATCCATATTACTTACATACACCCTAGTGTTGGGAGCGATGTAATGATAATACCATTACTTACGGCATACACCCAGTGTGGAGCGATGTAATGATAATCCATTACTTACCATACACCCAGTGTGGAGCGATGTAATGATAATCCATTACTTACCATACACCCAGTGTAGAGCGATGTAATGATAGTCCAAATTATTTTACCATACACCGCAGATGTGAGCGATGGTATTGATAGTCCATATACTTACCATATACCAGTGTAGAGCGATGTAATGCATAGTTCCAATTACTTATACGCACATATCACCCAGTGTAGAGCGATGTAATGATAGTCCTTACTTACATACACCCAGTGTGGAGCGATGTAATGTAGTCCATTACTTACCATACACCCAGTGTGGAGCGAATGTAATGAATAAATCGCAATTACTTAGCGCATACACCCAGTGTAGAGCGATGTAATGATAGTCGCATTATCTTTACGCATACACGCGCAGTGGTAGAAGGCGATGTAATGATTAGTCCAATTTACTTACCATACATTCCAGTGTGGAGCAGATAGTAATGAATAATCCATTAACTTACGCATCACCCAGTGTAAGCAGGCGATGTAATGATAGTCCATTACTTACCATACACCCAGTGTGGAGCGATGTAATGATAGTCCATTACTTACCATACACCCAGTGTGGAGCGATGTAAATGATAGTCCATTACTTACCATACACCCAGTGTAGAGCGATGAACTCGAAGATTCCAACAATAATCAAGGAAAATTCCACCAACACTCGCGTCCATTATATTTAGTACATACATTCCACCCTAGAAGGTAGAACGTGTCTTTTAGCTAAACGTTATTAATTTACATGCCGTTTAAATACACATGCCTCATGTAGTTAATAATATTTAAAAGCCGCACAAATGCGCATGCCAAACGGCTAATTTCTACAGTCAGACTAGGCAAATACTTCGTGTCATGCATAATGCAATACTACTATGGCAAAAATAAACTGCTAGTTCCTACACCATTTCACTGCGCGCGTTGTCTTAAATAAAAGGTATTTTTGAAAAATACTCCGATGTGTTGACAGTTCCCAACAATCTCCAAGCAAACCGTGGGCAGCGGTGCCGCGGTAACCAGCGGTAGCGTGCGCAGGCAAAGATAAAAACATGATGACGTCACGTAGCACCACTCGATGTTATAGTTGTTTTTGAAAGCAATTTAGCGTTGGCATGCCTGGATTACCTGATTTCGCACCTTCTTTCTTGTTGTGGAACGCGCAGTCAAATGGGAAGGAACATAGTGTTTATTTTGCCATAAGGTAAGTATGATTATGGCATGAACACGGAAGTATTGCGATAGTGCTAGTATGCGAAGACAATTTAAGCGTTTGATGCGCATTGTGCCGGCTTTAAATATTGTAGATGTTATCAGTAATAAAGATTATCGGTGTTGATGAATTCTATCGTCTGTCATGTTTACGTACCCGGTGGCCAATAGTTAA
>NW_014577586.1:8109-14201 GCF_000485595.1 Priapulus caudatus
CATCCTGGAGCATTTACGCTAAAGAGCTGTTGGGGCTGCCAACACGTGACACATGTAAACATAGAGCTGTCCATGTGAAGAAGCAGGGCTCTTGCCAACTGCAGTCCCAGCCCCCTTAAACGTCTGACGCTGGGTATTTGTTGATGGAGCATGGCGAAGGCTAAGGCGTATGGGGAATTGAGTCTCTTGAACTCAAATGTATATCAGTGGGAAAAGATCGGGGGATTCGTGGAATGACTACATCTTCTCCCTGCCTACATCCCAAAAGTATTGTAGGCCTCAGTAAACATGGGGCATATAGCTTCGTTATATATATAAATAATATATATATATTATATTATATATATATATATAAATATATGTATTATGTATATCATTTAATATGCTATCTATCTATCTATCTTCTATTGATCGTTCGATACGATCAATGGCTGAATTTTATCGAATATTCTCGAACGACTATCGAAAAAAGTCGTGCACGACTCTGTATGAAGTCAGTATATAAGAAAATAATGGCAATTGAAAATTAACAATACAACTCTCAGTTCCAAAACTGCAAGCGTGATCATCATGAAGAAAAATAAAATGGCCCACAAGGGAGCAACAGGCATTTGAGATAATTCTCTGGGTAGCACAACAAAACACCAAGTCGCTGGCCCTGTAATAAAGCAATGTTTTCAAAAGTTAATCATATAATGCGTTAATGTTAAACGCTTAAAATCAGGTACGCAAATCAGTACGCTATAGATATCTTATACATTCAATATAAAAGGAGAGCTCAAAATTTGTGAAATAATAAATAGGTTATAGTAAATAGAGAATATTTGATGTTTGATATTACACAGCGTATCTGAATGATTGCCCGCGATCTCTTGACATTGCTGTTTGCCATTGACATGTTCTCTGATAGCCACCGCTGCCAGCCCACTTCCGATACATCAACGGCCTTTCACTTTGGCCATGAATCTCCAGCACGGAGAATAATGCCGCATACGCAGGGCGTAGATACTTTGTCGGCCAAGCTTAGTTAACGGAACGGCGATAAGCGTTCCCTGCATGAATTTTAGGAGTGAAATGTAACGTAAACTCATATAAATGTTGTTCAATTATCGTGTCTATGTTGAGCGTGTTTCTAAAATCATTTGGAGATAACAAAAATAATAGCAAATAACTGTAGTCAAAAATACCGCAGCCTTGTTGTTATTTTCTGTTATTACATTTCTGTTATGTAAAAGTTAAAGACTTTTATGAGATCTTTAAGATTTTATACACATTTTCGCTCTTTTCCATAACGTTTCTCGTAGATTAACAAAGGAATACCTACCTCGTACTTATTCTGAAATTGCTGTAGCTTTGAACATAGCGATTGAGACCACCAGTAACAGGAACTGAGAGCGAAAAACGTCTGAACAGGCGGCATCCTTCCCACGCTGGTCAAAAATTTATTATTTATTTATTTATTTATTTATTAGTTTAAAAAATGCATTACTCTGAATGAGTAGACACCCTGTAAATATCACAGGCAATTCGCCAGCTCTGAGATGTCAGATGTCCTATAACGTTTAACACAGTCCAGATATTATCTAAAATCTAATAATGCAACATTAAAATATAGTTAGGGATTTAATTCTAAAACCTTCCTTTCCCTAGGTTAGTCGCACAAAATATCTATATGCTGGGCATTCTTCTGGTAGTCTACAACAGCCGAGAAGAGGACTCCACCTCGACTTTGAGGAGTTGATTTCGGCGAAGTTCAGGATTGAAGTAATATATGAACGGCATTCAATGCTCCACTAGCAGCATACCGGTTAATGAGAAGAGACCGGTCAAGCACGACGTAGGGGACAATAGCTAACGAAGTACACAACCGTAGTGCAAACATGAATTACAAACTACTTCTAGTTTTACGAGTTGCTTCTTGTTAAAGTAATTCCACCGCAAGTATCTAATATTATAAATCATTAAACCTACAGGAATTGTGAATTGTACTCATGCGTACATGAACGACGATCAACATGCATTCAAGAACATCGAATTATGCAGTGGCCCTTTTTCCCTATACACATGGCTATTAAAACAATATTAATAGATTAATAAAATAGCCAGCATATAGCAGATCTAGATGTTGAAATATAATATATTAATCAATACCGTTTCCGTAGCGTAGGCCAACGCGCTTTTATTAAGAACGACAAAAACAATAACCCACGCGACCGCTAATGTAGGCAAACTATTTTTCGGGTTGAAACCCATCTGGATCGTCATACCCTTCGGAAATCTCCAACCGTTGTTTACTGCGTAAAGCAAAGAAAACAGACGGTGTTAGGTTTCCACTAGCAAACTTATGGCTAAGATAGGAATAGATGGAGGATAAGAAGGATAGAATTGATTGATTTGATTGATTGATGGATGAGATGGATGGATGGCTGGATGGATGGATGGATGGATGGATGGATGAATGGATGGATGATGGAAGATGGATAGATGGCTGGATGGATGATGGATGCGATGGACTGGATTGGATGGATGGATGATGGATGATGGATGGAGTGGATGGATGGATTGGATGGATGATGGATGGATGGCATTGGATGTGGATGAGGATGGATGGAATTGGATGGATGGATGGATGGTAATGGATGGATGGATGAATGGATGGTATATAGATGGATATAATAAATGGATGATTTGATAGGATGGATGGATGGATGGATGGATGGATGGATGGATGGATGGATGGATGGATGATGGACTGGATGGATGGATGGATGGAGATGGAGGAGTGGATGGATGGATGGATGGATGATGGATGGATGGATGGAATGGATGGATGGATGATGGATGGATGGAGGATGGATGGATGGATGGATGGATGGATTGGAATGGATGGATGGATGATGGATGGAATGGATGGATGGATGGATGGATGGATGGATGGATGGATTGGATGGATGGATGGATGGATGGAATGGATGGATGATGGATGATGGATGGATGGATGGATGGATGGATGGATGGAATGGATGGATGGATGGATGGAGATGGATGGATGGATGGATGGGATGGATGGATGGATGGAGTGTGATGGATGGATGAATGGAAGTGGAATGGATGATGGATGGATGTGGATGGAAAAAAAAAAAAAAAAATTTTTTTTTTGGGGTAGATGGATGGATGGATGGATGGATGGAATGGATGGATGGATGGTATGGCATGGATGGATGGATAGGATGGATGGATGGATGGATTGGATGGATGGATGGATGGATGATGGATGGATGGATGATGATGGGATGGATGGATGGAATGGATGGATGGATGGATGGGATGGATTGGATGGATGATGGATGGATGGATGGATGGAATGGATGGATGGATGGATGGATGCATGATGGATGATGGATGGATGGATGATAAATGGATGGATGGATGGATGGATGGATGGATGATGGATGATGGATGGATGGATGGATGGGATGGATGGATGGATGGATGGATGGATGGATGGATGGAATGGATGGAGGATGGATGGATGGATGATGGATGGATGGATGGATGGATGGATGGATGGATGGATGATGGATGGATGGATGGATGGATGGATGGATGGATTGGATGAATGGATGGATGGATGGATGGATGGATGATAGGAGATGGATGGATGGATGGATGGATGGCTGGATGATGGATGGATGGATGGATGGATGGATGGATGGATGGGATGGAGGATGGATGGATGGATGGATGGATGATAGATGGATGGATGGATGATGGATGGATGGATGGATGCGAGTGGATGGATGGATGGATGGATGGATGGATGGATGGATGGATGGATGGATGAATGGATGGATGGATGGATGAGCTGGATGAATGGGTAGAGAATGGAATGGATAGATGAGGATGGATGGATGGATGGATGGATGGAATGGATGGATGGATTGGATGGATGGCTGGATGGATGGATAGGATGGATGGATGGATGGATGGAATGGATGGATAGGATGGATGGATGGATGGATGGATGGATGGATGGATGGAATGGATGCGATGGATGGATGGATGGATCGATGAGGATGGATGGATGGATGGATGGATGGATGGATGGATGGATGGATGGATGGATGGATGGATGGATGGATGGATGGACGGATGGATGGACGGATAGATGGATAGATGGATCGATCCATGACGGATGGATGCATAGAATAATCGAGGAAGAAATATAGATATAGATATACATATACATATACATCTAGATGTAAATGTAGATGTAGATGTAGATGTAGATGTAGATGTAGATGTAGATATAGATATAGATTTAGATATAGATATATATTCTTACAATAACAACTGAACACCATTCCAACAGTGGCATTATGATGAAATAATAGAATGTAAATGATAAAGCCTTATAATAAGATTTATTTTCACATTTGAACTAATCATAGCTGAATAATCTAACCAGAATCAGTATCGCCTACCATGTATACGTACTAAAAATATTCCTCAGCTGGTGTAAACATCGCGTTACTATCGTTCATTCCAGTAGTGTTTGTAAAGCATTGGTCAGTATTCCATTCATTACCACAATTGGCCCATGGCACCTCCGCCTTCATGGAAGCAAAGAGGAAATGAATGCAATAGGCGATGATGACGTTGTAGTATAGCGACATCGTCCAATTGAGAAAGTTTGAAGCCACTCCTAAGCCTAGTAGTAAACAAAAATGCAAGTTACAATAAGCTTTCTACTATTGTTTGTTTTACTTTTGATGCTGGCCATAAAATTAGTTTTGACATACAATATTTATAAAGTATATATTTAGCAGTATGAGAGAATTCCCCCTTATTATGTATGTATCATAATTCTACAACATATGCAACTTTTTTTCTGATTTGACTGCTAATGCTTATACAGAAACAACGCAAATTTGTTTCCACTTGTTGGCTAGCCAATTAGCGTGAGTCTAATTAGTGAGATGCGATTTTAGTCATCGTGCTTTCCGCAACCCTCTGTCTGATCTAAGATTTGTACTATTTTCATCGTAGCGTGTTCTTATCGTCGTGCGACTAATGCCAATATTGAAAGGACGGCAATAGTAACGTGTGTTTTCGGAGGTGAATCTAATTTTGTAGATTGTTTGTTTGCGTAGCATCAATATAATTATTACTAGCGTAAACCAATGTCAGACTTTATGACAAAACCGAACCAAGTTAACATCAAACAAGGCAGGAAGGCGGGGCGTAAAGTAATTAATTGTTGAGAGGGGAAGTAAGGTGTCAAGCTTAGATGGTGCATTTTATGAAAGGTTATGTAGTGTGAACACGAATCAACTCGCATTTCATTACTCGTTGTAACTACCGCAAATTTGTAGAGAGAGTTGAACACAAAAAGAAAGACAACGCGAAAAACTGTCAACCATAAACAGTAATAGGTACCTTGCTTCACGACAACCATGCTTACGTAAATTCGTTCGTAAGCAATTTGTACATTTCTACGACTGTGGGTTATTTACGTACGTATAATCTACGAGCAAACCTATCGTACCATGACAGGAGATGTACACACACGCTTGCTTGCGTGTAGATAAGAATGGTTACATTCGTGAGTGTCACGATCCAGATTACGGTGGGTACATGTGGAATTGTGCTGAGTGGCCGACCTAGCGGCAGGTACATGAGTATTTGTCGTGTATGCTAGGTGCAAGGGCAGGCGGTCGCGAGGGCTGCGTGGTAGCGAATGGAGAAGGACGACTAATGGAGATAGTACTGCGAAGCACGTTTGATAGGGTTGGGACGGAGGGGAGAGATAGAACTAGGGTTGTCTAGCGACGGAGGGGAGAGATAGAACTATGCTACCCTGTCAAGAGAGACTGCGGTATCTGCAAAATCATGGTTTTGAGAAAATCGACCCTAAAGGTTTCCGCTTTGCCTCTAGCTGCCTGATTTGTAGAGTATGAAGGTTATACCTGGATTAAGGTGAAGAAAGGTACCTCTTTTTGGGGAAATATAAATATGACCCCTTAGGTTGACCCAGATAATAGATAAGGCAGATGCTGCACTTTGACTTTTACACATGACCCCACTCTACG
>NW_014577586.1:21725-28052 GCF_000485595.1 Priapulus caudatus
TCCTGCATGTACTAGCTAAGGCAATCTTCTCCTGCATGTACTAGCTAAGGCAATCATCTCCTGCGTGTTCATCTTCTTAAATAGTGTTGGACGTCAACCATCGGATATTTAAGTTTATTGTTGGAGCTGTCAGTAATGTATACCTATAGTAGAGGGTCTCATGTAATGATGCTATAAATGCTGATTTACATTAGGCATAAATATCGGCTATTTCCGTATATACGTATTCACAGTGTCAAGTATTCTGCGGCATATCACGCTATAACAATTAACCTACGGCGCATCGCTGTGCGAAAAGCCGCCTATTAGCATCAAACCTCTGAAGAGAGGGCTGACTCTCCACACGGCCGCAGGTCCCAGACTAGCAAACTGCCCCAGCGCGATCTCCATGTAGAAGATGGGCATACCGATTAGCGTCAGCATTACGCAGTATGGTATCAGAAAGGCTCCTGTTAACAGAAACATGAGTACATAAGTCACATACATTAGGACAAGACACCTCTATTATATATTAGTGTCATCTAGGTCCTCTGGTCTCCCTAGGTGTCCTCTGGTGTCCTCTTATATATTGGTCATCTCTGGTCAATTTATATTGGTGCTAATTACTGTGAAATAAGTTTGATTATAATAACAGCTTTGCACCGATAGTGCAGATAGATTGTGAACGTCCCCATATATGAAACCTCGTGTATCACACCGGCAATTAAAAAATGGCGAGTAGCTAATGACGACACAAATAGTAGTAGTAGTAGTAGTAGTAGTAGTAGTAGTACCCTAGAACTAGGGTTGTGCTTAAAGCGACGAGGGAGAGATAGAACTAGGCGTTGATCTAGCGACGGAGAGGAGAGATAGAACTAGGGCTGTTAGGGCGACGGAGGGGAGAGTAGAAACTAAGGGTTGTCTGGCGACGGAGGGGAGCGATAGATACTAGGGTTGTACTGCGACGTGAGGGAGAGATGAGAACTAGGGTTGTCTAGCGGACGGAGGGAAGAGTAAGAACTAGGGTTGTCTAACGTATCGATGGGGGGGGAGAATTATGAACTAGGCGTGTCTAGCGACGCCGAGAGGAAAAGATAGAATTAGGGTTGTCAGCGACTGGCGAGAGGAGAGATTAGAACTAGGGTTGTTCTAGCGAGCGGAGGGAGAGATAATGAACTAGGGTTGTCTAGCGACGGAGGGGAGAGATAGAACTAGGGTGTCAGCGACGGAGGGGAGAGATAGAACTAGGGTTGTCTAGCGACGGAGGGGAGAGATAGAACTGAGGGTTGTCTAGCCACAGAGGGGAGAGATTTAGATACTAGGTTGTACTGGCGACGGAGGGGAGAGATAGAACTAGGGTTGTACTCGACGGAGGGGAGAGATAGAACTAGGGTTGTCTAGCGACGGAGGGGAGCAGATAGACACTAGGGTTGTCTATACGACGGAGGGGAGAGATAGAACTAGGGTTGTCTAGCGACGGAGGGGAGAGATAGAACTAGGGTTGTCTAGCGACGGAGGGGAGAGATAGAACTAGGGTTGTCTAGCGACGGAGGGGAGAGATAGAACTAGGGTTGTCTAGCGATCGAACGGGATGAGATAGAACTATGGGTTGTCTAGCGACGGAAGGGGAGAGATAGAACTAGGGTTGTACTGGCGACGGCAGGGGACGATTAGAACTATGGGTTGTCTAGCAGGAGGGCGAAGAGATAGAACTAGGGTTGTACTGCGACGGAGGGGAGAGATAGAACTAGGGTTGTCTAGCGACGGAGGGGAGAGATAGAACTAGGGTTGTACTGCGACGGAGGGGAGAGATAGAACTAGGGTTGTCTAGCGACGGAGGGGAGAGATAGAACTAGGGTGTCGTAGCGACGGAGGGGAGAGATAGAACTAGGTTGTCTACGACTGGAGGGGAGAGATAAGAATTCAAAGTTGTTCTAGCGATCGGAGGGGAGAGATAGAACTAGGGTGTCTGAGCGACGGAGGGGAGGGAGGTGAGATAGATACTATGGTTGTCTTACGATCGGAGGGAGAGATAGAACTAGATTGTCTAGCGACGGAGGGGAGAGATAGAACTAGGGTTGTCTAGCGACGGAGGGGAGAGATAGAACTAGGGTTGTCTAGCGACGGAGGGGAGAGATAGAACTAGGGTTGTCTAGCGACGGAGGGAGAGATAGAACTAGGGTTGTCTAGCGACGGGAGGTGGAGAGATAGAGAACTATGGGTTGTCTAGCGATACGGAGGCGGGAAGAGATAGACAGGGTTGTCTAGCGGAGCGGAGGGGATGAGAGTAAGCTAGGGTTGTCTAGCGACGGAGGGGAGAGATAGAACTAGGGTTGTCTAGCGACGGAGGGGAGAGATAGAACTATGGTTGTCTAGCGACGGAGGGGAGAGATAGAATATGGTTTGTCCTAGCGACGAGGGAGAGATAGAACTAGGTTGTCTAGCGGACGGAGGGGAGAGATATGAAGCTAGGAGTTGTTCTAGCGACGGAGGGGAGCAGATAATGACTAATGGTTGTACTGCGACGGAGGGGAGAGATAGAACTAGGGTTGTACTGCGACGGAAGGGAGAGATAGAACTAGGGTTGTCTAGACGAGGGGAGAGGATAGAACTAAGGTTGTACGCGACGTGAGGGGAGAAGATAGCACCTAGTGGTTGTCTAAGGCGACGGAAGGAGAGATAGACACTATCAATTGGTTGTCTAGCGACGGAGGGGAGAATATGAAGCTATGGGGTTGTCTAGCGACGGTAGAGGAGAGATAGACTAGGGTTGTACTGCGACGGAAGGGAGAGAGTAGAACTAAGGGTTTGTCACTGCGACGGAGGGAGAGATAGGAACTAGGGTTTGTCCTTAGCGACGAGGGGCAGAGATAGAACTAGAGTTGTTCTAGCGACGTCGGGGAGAGATAGCACTTCTGGTTGTACTGCGAGCGGAGGGAGAGATAGTAACTAGGTGACTGCGACGGCAGGAGAGATAGAACGTAGGGTTGTCTTAGCGACGGAGGGGAGAGATAGAACTTAAGGGTTTCTAGCGAGGAGGGGAGAGATAGAAGCTAGGTTGTACTGGCGACGGAGGGGGAGAGATAGAACTAGGGTTGTCTAGCGGACGGAGAGGATAGATAGATACTAGAGTTGTCCTAGCGAACGGAGGGAGAGATTTAGAGCCTAGGGTTGTCTATGCGACGGAGGGAGTAGATAGAACATATGGGTTGTATCGCGACGGAAGGGAGAGAATAGAACTATGGTGTACTGCGACGGAGGGGAGAGATAGAACTAGGGTTGTACTGCGACGGAAGGGAGAGATAGAACTAGGGTTGTCTAGCGACGCAGGGGAGAGATAGAACTATGGTTGTACTGCGACGGAAGGGAGAGATAGAACGTATGGTTGTACTTGCGACGCGAGGGGAGAGATAGAACTAGGGTTGTCTAGCGACGGAGGGGGAGAGATAGAAACTAGGGTTTGTCTAGCGACGGAGGAGAAGAGATAGATACTATGGTTGCTCTAAGCGGACGGAGAGGAAGAGATAGAATCTTAGGGTTGTCTAGCGACGGAGGGGGGAAGATAGAACTAGGGTTGTCTAAATGGCGACGGAGAGAGAGATAGAACTAGGGTTTACTGCGACGGAGGGGAAGCAGATAGAACTAGGGGTTGTTCTACGCACGAGAGGAGAGATGAACTAGTAGTTGTCTAGCGGAGCGGAGGTGGAGAGATATGAACTTAGGGGGTGCTATGCGACGAGCGGCGGGAGATATGAACTAGAGGGTTGTCTAGCGACAGAGGGGAGTGATAGAACTAGGGTTGTGCTAGCGACAGTAGGGTAGAGATAGAAGCTAGGGGTTGTCTAGCGAGCGGAGGGGAGAAGTAGAACTAGAGTTGGTGTCTTGGCGAACCTGAGATGATGGAGAGATAGAACTAGGTGTTGTCTAGCGGCCGACGGATGGGGAGAGATAAGAACCCTTATGGGTTGTCATAGCGACGGAGGGGAGAGATAGAACTAGGGTTGTTCTGAGCGATCGGAGGGAGAGATTTATGAACTAGGGGTTGTCTAGCGACGGAGGCGGAGAGATAGAACTAGGGTGTCCTAGCCGCGAACGGAGGGGAGAGATAGAACTAGGGTTGTCAAGGCGATCGGAGAGGTCGAGATAGAACTATGGTTGTCTAGCGACGGAGGGGAAGAGATCAGAACTAGTTGTCTAGCGACGGAGGGAGAGATTGAACTGGGGTTGTCTAGCCGAACGGGAGGGAGAGATTCGAACTAGGGTTGTCTAGCCGACGGAGGGGAGAAGATAGACACTAGGGTTGTCTGCGACGGAGAAGGAGATGATAGAACTAGGGTTGTCTGGCGACGCGAGGGGCAGAGATAGAACTATGGTTGTCTAGCGACGCGAGGGGAGAGAGTAGAACTATGGTTTGTACTGGGCGTACGGAGGGGAGAGAATAGAACTAGGGTCTGTCTAGCGCGGAGGGGAGAGATAGAACTAGGTTGTCCTCCGGCGACGGAGGGAGAGATAGAATAGGGTTTCTAGGCGACGGAGGGGAGAGATAGAACTCTAGGGTTGTTCTAGCGACGGAGGGGAGAGATAGAACTAGGGTTGTACTGCGACGGAGGGGAGAGATAGAACTAGGGTTGTCTAGCGACGGAGGGGAGAGATAGAACTAGGGTTGTCTAGCGACGGAGGGGAGAGATAGAACTAGGGTTGTCTAGCGACGGAGGGGAGAGATAGAACTAGGGTTGTCTAGCGACGGAGGGGAGAGATAGGAACTCGAGGTTGTCTAGCGACGGAGGGGAGAGATAGATACTAGGGTTGTTCTAGGCGACGGAGAAGAGGTGAGATTAGAACTAGGTTGTCCTACGCGAACGGAGGGGAGAGATAGAAACTAGTGGTTTGTCTAGCGACGGAGGGGAGATGATAGAACTAGGGTTGGTACTGCGTACGGAGGGGCAAGAGAATAGAACTAGGGGTTTTGTCTAGCGCCGTAGGAAGCGAGAATAGACACTAGGGTTGTCTAGCGACGGAGGGGAGAGATAGAACTAGGGTTGTCTAGCGACGGAGGGGAGAGATAGAACTATACAGTAGTACTGCGATGTAAGAAAAAGGTAGAAATATAGAGTTGTACGGCGACGGAGGGAAGAAATAGAACTAAGGTTTACTAGCGACGGAATATCAATATCTATCTATACTATAATTTGGCTAATCTTGTGTGTGTGTGTTGTTGTGTGTGTGTGTGGTGCTGTGTGTTTGCTTTTGTCCTCGCTTTTTTCGACCCCTGATTGTCACTACAAGTCGGCTAACTGAACGATATATTCAGAATCAAAACGTCTGGGAGATGGTTCTGGCTGAGAAAAAATTTAAACAAGTTTAAGTATTAAGTATTAAGTCAAAAATAGAAAAAATGCTATTCGTCAAATAGATGGGAGTGCGTACAAGCAGATCCCAATCACATACTGGGGCAATTACACGCGTCTCTTGAGCTGCCGCGTAGGCATTATTCAGCAATCACCACGTCTGGAGAATGGTTCTTGGCCAAAACAAAAATCTATTCCTCAATAGATGGGCTACGTCTCAGATCCCCTATGCAGATTCCCCCCTGCTCACAGGTCTGCTTTGACGTACACCGTACTGACAGCAGTATTGATCAGTTGGCCAGTAGCTGTGCCAGGTTCTGGCTTGTACCTCAGTGCAAGCTGGTATTTCTTTTCAGTTACATGAGAATATTTAACTTATCTGTGTCACGTTACATGCAGTTTCTATTTAAAGACAACATGTTGCTGGTTCTATCGGGACTTTCTGCTAGTATATTATAAAGTTGTTCAAGGCCCAAATTCGTGTGTTCGCCGCATAACTAGTAGAACTTCCCGCACGCCTAGAAGAAAACTACAGATATTTTTCAGAATCGAGCAAACGTCTGAGGTGTTCTGGCTGAAATAACAATTAAAAAAGTTAAAAAAAGGAAACATTCATTAAAAAAATCGATTGGATCAATAGATGGCGGGTCACTGTACGTACAGCACAACATCCACGTCGAATCCATGATTGTATATAACGTGAATGGCGGCAGTGGGCTCATACAGTCAAAATTCGTCTGCCTATCACCTGATATCCGGGTTCTGAGTCGCCAGCTGGGGAATTGATTTTCCCATTTTTTTTCCTTTTTCCCTACCTACTTCTTTAGTATGTATTATTTTATTTTTAAATTTCATTTTTCCATTGTATTAATTTAATTATAATTTATTATTTTTTTAAGTTTATTTAATTATTTTTATTTTTTATGTCTTTCCTCTTTTTGATTTCTTATTATTTTATTTACTGTTTGATGGGATGGGATGCCGGATGGGCTGGGATGGG
>NW_014577586.1:28077-42069 GCF_000485595.1 Priapulus caudatus
AGTAGTAAGATATTAGTAGTCGTTTAGCGTAGTAGTAGCAGTAGTAGTAGCAGCAGTAGTAGCGAAGTAGCCCAGCTGTCAAGAGCTAAGTTAGTAGCAGTAGCAGATGCAGTATCAGCCAGTATCAGGCAGTAGTAGCAGTGTGCAGTAGTAGCAGTAGATAAGCCAGTGAGTATAGTATGTAGTGTAGTAGTAGTAGTAGTAGTAGTAGTAGTAGTAGTAGTAGCAGTAGTAGCGAGTAGTAGTAGTGTAGTAGTAGTAGTAGTGAGTAGTAGTAGTATAGCAGCGCAGTAACGCAGCTAGTAGCAGTAGTAGATGGGATGGGATATGAGATGGAATGCGGTGCGATGGGATGGGATGGGATGGGATAGGATGGCATGGAATGGCATGGGATGGGATGGGATGGGATATGAGATGGGATGCGGTGCGATCGGATGGGATGGGATGGGATAGGATGGAATGGCATGGGATGGGATAGCATGGCATGGGATGGCACTGAATGTGATGAGATGGGATGACATGAGATGGGATATGAGATAGGATGCGGTGCGATGGGATGTGATGGGATGGGATGGCATGGGATGGGATGGGATAGGATGGAATGGCATGGGATGGGATAGCATGGCATGGGATGGCACTGAATGTGATGAGATGGGATGACATGAGATGGGATATGAGATAGGATGCGGTGCGATGGGATGTGATGGGATGGGATGGCATGGGATGGGATGGGATGGATGGATGGATGCATGGATGGATGCATGGATAGATAGATAGTTAGATGTCCGCTAGTAAGTAAATAAATATTTGTTCAATAGCTGTTAGATGTCCGGGCGTAACATGAGTACATGCACGATCGGGAGAGAACGGATAGTTCTCTACGCGCTTAATTGATATTTTCGCTGCGGATTTTTACCGCTGCGTGCAGATTCGTTGGAGCCGTGTGCCGCCAGTAGATCGCGTGTAGTGTGTCCGCTGCTGTCGTGCGAATAAAGTCGCATGGTGTGTCCGCTCAATTATCGCATGCGGATGCGAATATTTTTGCCGCGAATTTCGCTAAATATTTCGAAATTTTTCTAAATATAATATTATCAGGGGTGACTAGTAATAAACTATTATTATTCACTCCTGATATTATATTACAAATTTATATTATACTCTCTTGATAATATTCATGCTAACTGGCTGTGTACATTCTTTGCAGCACGGCGGCTATCGATTATTTCAAGAGCCCATTAACCCTGCTACATGGCCATTTACCCTAACCCTAACCCTAACCCTAACCCTAACCCTAACCCTGGACAACTACCCCCCGAACAGCTACCACCCGGACAATTACCCCGTAGAACAAACAAACTTGATTCTAATTTTTAACGATTTCCCGCTCTCAGTATTATCATGATGTCACGATAAATTGATAAATATTCAATACATGTGTTAACATTGCAGTTATTGCAACTTTACATGCATTTATAATTGTCATTTTAGGTGTGTGAGGCTTTTAGGTGTTTTAGGTTTAGAACTATGAGCTATGGAGAACGAATTTTAAACGAATGAAGGAATGAGAAACGAGAGCTATGAGGAACGAACCCTTTATTACATAATGGAGCTAATTGGAAATCGCATTTTTAGATTTTCGCGTTAGGGAAATATTTCCTAGAACGCTGAATTTACGTAAGGTGGGGCATTACTGTATTTTGCCAAAATTGTACTAGCTAAGGCAATCTTCTCCTGCATGTACTAGCTAAGGCAATCTTCTCCTGCATGTACTAGCTAAGGCAATCTTCTCCTGCATGTACTAGCTAAGGAACGATCATTCTCTGGACGAGCTGCCAAATCACTGACAGTACTGTTAAGGATAATTATTAGCATTTATTGATGAAGTGCTAACATCTTTCTCGCAGCTGCGATGTACTAAGCTATTGTGTAGCTACAGACAATATCTTGACTTTCGCATTCGTCTTCATACTGTCAACTTTAGCTAACTCCGCGGCAATCTTCTCTCTGCCGCTGCATGACTGAGTCCGGCGACAGATAAGGTCAATCGTATTCTCCAATTGCATCGTGAGAGGCTTAAGAGGCAATCGCTTCTCACATGCCTAATAGCTCTACGTAGCTTAAGGCAATCATCTCCTGCGTGTTCATCTTCTTAAAATAGTGTTGGACGTCAACCATCGGAATTTAAGTTTATTGTTGCACGCTGTCAGTAATGTATACCTATAGTAGAGGGTCTCATGTAATGATGCTATAAAATGCTGATTTACATTAGGCATAAATATCGGCTATTTCCGATATACGTATTCACAGTGTCAAGTATTGCTGCGGCAAATAAATCAACCGCTATAAGAGCACACGTTGAGAGCTATATACACTATCGGCCGGACATACGCACTATGTGCGGAAAAGCAGCAGACCATATTGAGTACAATCAAATAAACCTCTCGAGAGAGGGACGAACTTCCCCACCATCGAGGTGATACACCGCCGCACAGGTGAGGTCCAGACTGTAGTGAACTGTCTATACATCTCTGACCCCCATGCACCAGAAATCTTTCGCCATGTATTCACAAACAGATTGGGTGGCAATAGACCGATAATAACCCAGATTTACCTGCACATGCGCAAGGTATGGTATCAGAAAGGGCTCCCTGTTAACAGAAACATGAGTACATAGTCACATACATTAGGACACTAAGACAACCCTACTATTAGATATATTTAGTGGTCATCTAGGTCCTCTGTCTCCCTAGGTGTCCTCTGGTTCCGTCTTATATAATTGGTCATCCTAGGTCAAGATTTATATTGGTGCTAATTATCTGTGAAATAAGTTTTGATATTAAGATAATCAGCTTTGGCAGCCGATAGTGCAGACTAGATTGTGACGTCCCCAATATGAACACCTCGTGATATCATGGTACCGGCAATTAAAAATAGCCGAGTAGGCTGAATGCGACCAAAATAGTAGTAAGTAGTAGTAGTAGTAGTAAGTAGTGATAGTATGTAGTAGTATAGTAGTAGTAGTAGTAGCAGGCAGTAGTACAAGTAGCAGCTGTAGCAGCAGTGAGTAGCAAGTAGCAGCTGCAGTATGCTACAGTCAGCAGCAAGTAGTAGGCAGTAGAGCAGTAGTAGCAAGTAAGTGCAGTAGTATAAGTAAGTAGTAGTAAGTATAGTAGTAGTAGTAGTAGTATAGTAGTAGTAGTAGGCAGTAGTAGCAGTAGTAAGTAGTATAAGTAGTAGTAGAAGTAGTAGTAGTAGTAGATGCCAGCAGCAGTAGTACAGTTAGTAGGCAGTAGATAGCAGTAGTATAGTGTAGTAGTAGTAGTAGTAGTAGTATAGTAGTAAGTAGTAGTAGTAGTAGGCCAGTAGTAAGCAGTTAAGTAGTAGTAGTAAGTACTAGTATAGTAGTATAGTAGTAGTGTAGTAGTATAGTACTAGTTAGTCGTAGTATAGTAGCAGTAAGTATAGTAGTAGTAGTAGTATAGTAAGTAGTATGCCAGCGGAGTACAGTAGTTAGTTAGTAGTAGTAGTAGTCGTAGTAGTAGTTAGTAGTAAGTAGTGAGTAGTAGTATAGTAGTAGTAGTAACTAGTAGGCAATACTCGAACTTTTATCAACACATCTGGTCTTTATCAGCAGTACAGTATTATACACTGAAATAATTCAATAAAATTCAAAGTTGAAATTATTCTATAACCAAATCGTACTAGCATCCATATTCAGTGTACGTGTACTAAGTGTGCATCACAACAGCGGCACAGACATGTATAGTGCACGAGTTTTTAAAACGGTCAGGACAGAACAGTATATCACCCATCTGTAAAACGTAAAGGTAATTAATAACAGCCAGAAAACAAAATGTCAATTAAGCGATAATGAAATTTCTTGTCTGTACTACCTAGATTTGGCGGAACCTATATATTATGATTTCGATATGGGGAACAATGAAGCCACATGTGACATTTTGCTGAATAATTGTGCTTTGGAGGGTCTACTGTACGCAGTGCTACGGCTAATTGAAGGAGACCTAGTAATTCATATCTATCAGTAAAGGTTAGACAAGAGCCTCAGAAGCAGAATAGCGCCAGAATGGTAGACTCTAGTTTTGGCCTGTGTCCATAGCTCCTGACTAGTGAAAAATGTTCTCACAACTACATATCAAACTTTACCTATATTATACTAGTATATATAATTATATATACTAATAATATAACATTTACACACACACTGCACACGCCACACGCAATCACACACACACACAGACACACAATCACACACACACCACCACACACACACACACCACACCTCACACTATATTATATATATATATATATATATATACATATATATATATACACACACTCACACGCGCACGCGCACACACATGCAATGGGAATGCAGTGAATATATATGAACTGAAAAACGCTGCGTTGCCATCAATCAACAAATAGAAATTCACATCTGTCGAATCACATGTCTATACTCATCTATATATAAACAGATAACAATGGTGCATGCTTATAGGTCAGTGCGCATGCTCAACATTATTATGAGGTTCGAAAGTTCACAGCAGCTAAATTTTTTGTCTATTTTTACAAGCTTTACATTTTGCCAGATCTGATATACGGTGTTCATCCTGGTGCAGACATCCTTTTACTGCACACATCGTAAGGGATATTTCTGAAATTATGCTAGGTGGCAGGACTGCTCAGCGGTCAACATTTATCTTAACTTCATTGAACATGCGTTTTATGTTCTGCACTGTTACAAATCATTCTAGTCACATATACACACCCACGTACTATACGTTGTACTATAAGTTGCTATACGTTTGCACGTGTTCAATGAACAATAGCTTCTGCAGCCATATCGTGTAGTTTAATTCTGTGCTTGTAGCCATGTGCATTCTCTAGAAGGAGCCTGGAGTTTATAACATCATAACAAAACGTGACGATATGTAAACTGCTGACCGCACACTCATGCTAGTAGTGTGAGTGAGGTTAGCTAACCTACGATGTGCTTTTTACGCTATGCTAATCAATCCGTCTCTCCGCTCTCTCTAACGTAAAATGTACATGGCACCGTATGCATTATGTGATAAGTGGTGAGTCCAACTTCGTTTGAATAACAATTTATGAATAGAATGCGCCTATTCAAATAGCAGCGAATCAAGAAAAAACAAATCGCTCTATCATACGTCGAACAGAGCAAATTTACAACAAATGGTCAGTATACTTACCTCCTCCGTTTTTATATACCAAGTAAGGAAAGCGCCAAACGTTTCCTAATCCAACTGCGTAAGCAACGCACGTGAGGAAAAACTCTATTTGGTTTCCCCATGCCGCACGCTCTTCATGTTCCTTAAACAAAACAATGTAGCGTATGATACACTTATTAGTAAATAATGATGGCCTTCCGTTTCTTCAGAAAAGCAATAAAGAGATAACACCGAACATTTGGGATACACACATGAACCTATTTAGTCACCAATTAACGATGGATTTATTATTTCTTTGCGTATTCACTTTTATTTCATAACACCGTATGTATTTAATGTAATTTTAATTATTTGATTATTGCATAAGTATTGCAATAATCATTTGCAATTTAATTGCAATTGCAATTGACAATTGGCTTATAATTATTGCCAATGATAAGTGCATATTTTTAATGTATTTATAGTTTTAAAGGTAAACAAACATTAATTGATTTAAAGGAATACTTTCCCATAGAATTTTAGAGTATAGTATATGATAGTAAATGCATAAACAATAGCATATACTTATAAATTTCTATAGTTACGCATTCACGTTTGTCAGTAAACAACATTGAAAGTCGAAATCTTTATTTTTGGGCGCTGACATGACCCGCGATTGTACTGCCACCCTGAAAAAGTTGCGCATTTGCCAATTCATTTTGCACGTTACAGACCCAAGGCTAATCACAAAAGTGCAATTATATTTATACCAAAATGCTATTTAACTGAACGACATACATTTTAGGAGAAATTCGTCCATATTATAACTGAAACTATGTGTCGTTTATAAGATATTGCAATCCTTCTGCTCTTAAATTAATAAATAAGAAACACCCTTGGTCTGTAGCCTGCAGTGCTATTTTAACTAACAATATCCAAAGCACCTAGAGTAATATATCCCTTTTTGTTTGTTGATTTAAAGACAGAATAGTCTTATATTTACAACGCTGTGCCACATAGGATACAGACAGTATTTGTGGTGTGTGTACTTTCTATATATGTATGTTTGAAATTTTTGACCTCACATTAAAACACACGTATATGCTTCGTACAATTTAGTAAGTACCCACACTTGCTCGAACAAATAGTTTATCGTTTCTACCCTATAAAATGTAAAACAGCGATCACACAGCTATTGAGATCGTGCAGACGCCTGATATACGGATCAAACTAGAAGTCCAAGGTTTGCTTTGGTTTGAGCGTCGTCTATATTTTAAAAGTTTATAGATATTAATCGGAATATACATCTGTGAACGGCAATATTTATCATTTGCTTAAACTCTACTCTTTAAAAGATTTTAAATGAGATGTGTTTTTTAGAGTATTCGATGTTTGTAAACTCGCATATCGCTATATCAAATATTTAAACTGCAACCACACTCACGTAAGTATAACTACATATCGGCAGGATATGTCATGTTCCAGGGCATGTATACACAATGACAGTAAAGGATTATTAAGTGCAAAAACAAGCGAAAATATTCAAAGATGTGGTTAAAATGGTGCTAAAACGAAACTTGGTATAACTGAATATCGTGACATCTTATGGGCTGAAATAATATATATTATTAGTATAATCTTGATTTGATCAGGGTATGCTCCAGACATATATGTTACAGTTTTACGTTTATATATTGTCAAATTTATATCTTGGACCATAGATTGAAACTATGAGAATCAATGATATGACCGATCCTAATCATCAATTAATTATAGTGTATGGAATCACACAAAAAAACTAGATTATATGTTCAATGTTGCGTTGTTTCACAAACGCTTGATTACATATTTCTCTCTATCTCTTTCTCTCTATCTCTCTTGCTCTCCCTCCCTCTCTCCCTCTTTCCCCTCTCCCCCTCTCTCTCTCTCGCTCTCTCTCCCTCTCCCTCCTTCTCTCTCCCCCTCTCTCTCTCTCTTCCTCTCTCTCCCCCTCTCTCTCACCCATCTTTCTCTTCCTCTCTCTCTCTCGCTCTCCCTCCCTCTCTCCCTCTTTCCCCTCTCCGCCTCTCTCTCTCGCTCTCTCTCCCTCTCCTCCTTCTCTCTCCCCCTCTCTCTCTCTCTCCCTCTCTCTCCCCCTCTCTCTCACCCATCTTTCTTTTCCTCTCTTTCTCTCCCCTCCCTCTCCCTGTCTCTCTCTACATCTCCCGCTCTCTCTCCCTGTCTCTTTTTCCCTCTCCCCCTCTCTCTCCCTCTCTCTCTCTCTCCGTCTCTCTCTTCTCTCCCCTCTCTCTCTCCCTTTCTCTCTCTCTCCCTCTCTCCCCCTCTCTCTCTCTTCCTCTCTCTTTCTCTCACCCTCTCTCTCCCTCCCCCTCTCTCTCCCCCTCTATTTCTCTCTCTCCCTTGCTCTCACCCACCTCTCTCTTTCTCTTACTCCCTATCTCTCTCCCTCTATCTCTCTCTCTCTCTTCCTCTTTCTCGCTCTCACCCTCTCTCTTTCCTCTCTCTCCCCCTCTCTCCCCCTTTCCCTCTCTCCATTTCTCTCTCTCTCTCTCTCTCTCTCTCTCTCCCTCTTTCTCTCTCCCCTCTCTTTCGCCGCTATCGTCTTTGTCAATAGCCGCCATGGCAAACTGCGCGTGAACTCAAAGATTTGCATAGTACATTATAAGTCGGATTGTTTGCAATTCGTATATATCAAATTTCGTAAACAGTTGTACGGAGTTTTTTGAGTGATAAGAGACTTTCTATTTTAGCCTGCTTTGAAGGTTATCTTATGATGCACTAAGATGGTTGCTTAACTCTGTGAGCAGAAAACACGGATATATTTGAGAATGAACACGACAACCCGATAACCCCAAACCTCACCCTCACCCCAACCCTAATACCAAGTTGTTAGAAAATTGTAAAGCTATTACCTTGAACTAGTTAGTGTTATAATGGTTATCAAGTTATTATACACAATAATTTTGTAGTATATGTTATTCGTCGGAACTGGCATACCTTTATAGTAATAGCATACAGAAACGTTATTCCCTTGTTTATTATACGTAATGTTGTTCCTTCCTATCAGTAATTATACACGCGTGTATAACACGAGTCTTTATAGCAAGCCTACGCTGACGTGACATCTACAACATACCTACATTATTTAAATAGCTTGGGAATGATGGCTGCAATTAATAAATCTAGAATAAATTCGACAGTTTAAAAATTATTTTAAAATCATACGGTTTGTTATTCGTGTATTTCTCGCCAGCGAGCGCGTGGCACGTAAAGAGACACTGTGAAACACATCAGATAACATGGCACGGTATATATTACAACATGCTTACTCATAATTATCGCTACCGTGCGCATTGATATGACACGATATCATAATATACTCATCATTATGAACACGACATTCCATGCTAAATTTGACAAATTAATATTTATGAGCAACGAAAATCCAAGCAAAATAAAGGTTATTATAGGGGGAAGGAAACATGCATGGCGATATTCCCAATAAAGCTGGAATGGATGACAGTAATTTCTCCTCGTGGTTGTTATAGGTGCATGCGATGCAGCTAAGTATAATAGATCACAATTCACGTATGTATAATTACCTCATTAGCTACCTTGCTCTTTTGTGGTTCATCCATTCTTTTAGAGTATGTAATAATAACACAAAATAATTCAGTTGCACCTTTCACAGTAACGTTATAGGGTATATAGGGTCACTGGGTTATATAGGTAAAAGTATTCAATGAGCCGCTCTACATGGCAGATGGCCTATGCGCAGCATTTCTTGCATATGCATAGATTATATATAGAAAGATATCAGATAGTGCTGCTTTATCAACAAAGTCGTTTGCTATAGACACATGCACGCCTGGTTGATTGACAGATATAGTCCATGCAATCTAGGTCATTTTTGCAGCCAACCTTAAAAAAAGCAACCGAAATTTGTTTTTCCACAGGGCATTTCTGTGATGACCCCAGAAAACCATCCTAAAAGTCTTAAGAAATCTTCCCACGCAAATTTGCATAATTTGCATAAATCCAAAATGGCCGCCAATTTCCATCATTTTGCAATATCTCTGCTATCCAAAGACATATTTCAGTAATTTAAAGTTCTATTTTAATTATTATTGGAATGGGCAATGCATTTAGCTATATTAGAATGCGAGTCCGTATCATGCGAAAATGCAATATGGCTGCCCTAATTTGCATAAATCCAATATGGCCGTTATAATTATATGTATAAATGTTCATCTTGCATGAGGATTTCTTATTAGGATTGCCAAATGGTTTATTTGTTAGACTACAATAACAAATACTATGTACATCTTTATCTCATTATTATCAATTGCCATATATTACGAAATTAGAATTGGAATTGTACATTGGCATCTTTGTATCAGGAGACTTTAAACTGCAAATTTCTTCCAACATACTCGGCATGGCAAGAACATTATATTACAGTACATTGTTTAGTCTTCAATAGTGGTGTCAGGTATTTGCGCGTTAGAGCAGCTTGTGCCACGACACTCCGTATAGGCTGCTGTACAAGGCATGCCATATTTCTTGCAGCTGCATCTTCTTGAAGAGCAGTCCTTCTTACAACCACAATACACAATATCTAGAAGCTCTGTTGGTGCTGCAGGTATATCAGTCAGTATTGGCAGGTAATTATTGTCCACAACTCGCCATCCCCATTCGTCAGGTTTCATTTAAACTCCTCCTTTCCACTCCATTACCTGATAATACACACGATAGCTGTGATACCTTGCCGCTGCTGATGATGGATGTAGCGTCTGTGGCTCTACATGGGCATTGCGCTTCACGAACTTGTCACAAAAACGCTTGTATCTCAGGTCATCGAATTTTTCATGTTTGTCACCACCATAGAGTGCAACTATAGGGCCTTCTCCTCGGACTCGCTGATTTTGGTAATCGCCTGTCCAGATTTCATAAATACGTCGGCCTGCTGCCGAAACGTTGCATAATTCGTAAGTTTACTTATAGCTAGTTCTTTCCCTAAGCCAAATGGACGAGATTTGGTATCACAACCGACTATGGCATGGGCGAACAGGATATTGTCAATCACTGATGGGCCAAGTACCTCCTTTGCTTTTTTGATGCACCATATCTTGTTCTTTTGTGAGGACTGTTTGGATTCAGGTGCAAAGAACAGCTTATCGGAATCCATTTTAGCATGATGGAGTAGTACCAGCAAATCTGTGTCATCTCCAACCAGAACAGTGTCACGAGATCTTGCGAATGATATGAGAGTCTTCACTATGAGGACGTCAGCATCGTCATTCGCATGATGTGTAGTACAATCAGACTTCTCAAGTTCAGAACTGAGATGGTTCAGGAAGCGTTGCTTGTTTGTGACGTTGCTCGGGAATTTCTCCTTCTTCGTCTGGATGACCATACTACCCGTAAAATTGTCTGTAACACTTGCGACGCCACCTGTTCTTCTGATGTGTGTTCCATCGTTTGTTGTTGGCCCGTCACTGTAGCTGTCAAATACAACATCAGCAAGTCAATACGTATGCACAACGTATGTAACATACATTTTACACACGTTATTATATGTGGACTCTCTTGGCCATGGAAGTCGATGGAGGAGAGCACCACCATCTAGGACGTAGTGCATAGCTCCACTGGGCTCTCGTTGCACTTCTTCTACGATGTTCCACAGAGCATCGACGAGGGCTGGCTTTCTGGCCGTTAATGGAAGACCGTACGAATTAAACAATGCAAGAGGGTGACCGCACAGCTCATATTTGAATAGTGATGGCAAATTTCCAGAGCGCTTACCAACAAAGACCAGTCTCTGGAATATCAGCTGCGGGTCTACTTTCACAGCTTGTTCTTTGATCTTCATTGTAGATTTGGAAGCGATGGTAACTGTTTGGTCAGCTTTCCGGAACGTGAACTCTTCCACTGATTTGTCGACCATATAGGCAAGAATATTTTCACCAATCCGTCTGGATTTCTCAACATTGACGCCACCTTGTGCTGTTATGCCATTGGCAATGTTGAAAAGTGACATAGTCTCAACAAATGGGTCTCTCTTTCGAAGAAAGCTGGTTATATCGAGAGTGTCATGAACATCTCTGGTTTGACGAGCCTTTAAACAGTCCTTGTGCTGCTCGTTTGTTTCATAGGAAACCACATTCAGCTGCTGCATGGCCTCATTGATGTTTGCACATGCTGGCATTGAGAGAACCCATTGCAAGCGTTGTGTTTCCGTCATCCTCTCTCCTCTCGTCAGTCCCCCATTTGTCTTCAAACTTCTCATTAGAACCTGCTCGATGATGAGATCTGTTGATAATCCTGCCCAATACCTCCCACTTCGCCTCACTACGTGGTACTCTTTCTCAAACTTCTTGTAGACGTCTGGATGTGTTTGTGGCAAGTCACGCATCATTTGCAAGTATATGTATGCAGATTTTGCATACATATTGTGGCCCGAGACTGCGAAAAATGGTAACATTTCTCGTATGGACTGGAGATGCAATTTTCAGTTGCCATTTCGCTCAGCTTTGAGGAATCTACGCAGTATGTCTATCATCTCCATATATTGTAGCCCCAGCAGTGATGTTCTCATTGTCCTCTTTTGGTTTACCTCACTCATTTTTCTCTGGATTCTTCTTAAAATGTCAGCAGAACACACGTTTTCCATTGACATCGTGGCAGACATTGCCCTGTCATACAATGTTCTTGCCTCTGTCAAATCTGTCTCTTCAGTATCTTTTTGTATAGCGTTGGTGGGGTCATCAAAACCCTCTGTCTCTCCTTCGGGGGTCTGTGCTGCCACTGTATCCTTGGTCGGTAGGGGCACATTGTAAGCGTCAGCAATAAGAATGGTGTTCAGTGCAGCGTCTACCAGCATATGTCCACGCACTGCTCGAGACACGGCCTTACCAGTAAGCATGTGGCTTACGGAGTTACTAGCGTTCGTAAGCTCAAGTACTTCTTGCAGTCCCGACCCTGCCATCAGATGACCAATGCTACCAAGTTAGCTCATCTTGGTGTGGAACTCCCCCAGCCGCAGGACTATGTGCTGTAGGAAATGGGCACCAGGCTGTGACCGTATTATTGTCCGTGCTTTCCAGAACAGAGGCTGGTCAAATGTGATAACCGGCGTAACGTTATTCTGCATTGCCTGAGATGAAACGAATTTCAGCGTAGAGTAGATGCAAGAGTGGTCTGTAGGATGAAGATCAATCATGGACAGAAATATTACAGATGAGTGTCTTGGATATGTACCGTGCTGTAACATCTGCATTCTCCCAGACCACGATGGCCTATGAGAGCCTAACAGCAGAGACGTATTCCACAGTATATCGAGATGAGACGTTGCATCCACCCTTGAAATATCCCCAAGTGGCCGATACATTAGAGGTAGAATTTTAGGTTGCATCTTGATGTACTCAATGTTTATGCGTCCAACTTCAGCAATGTCTGCAGTCGTCACACATATTTTAGGAATCGACGCACTGGGTGATTTTCTATGTGGCGTAGTGCTAGCTATTATGCCCATTCCGTGGAATGTTTTTTCTAATTCAATACTGGCAATTTTGCATTTTAAAGTCTCCTAATACAAATATCCTAATACTAACTCTAATTCTAATTTCTTAATATATGACAATTGATAATAATGAGATAAATATGTACGTAGTATTTGTTATTGTAGTCTAACAAATTAATCATTTAGCAATCCGAATAAGAAATCCTACTACCCTACTACCCTACTACTAGAAGATCCCCTACCAGTTTCTCGATGCCACGCTGTTGCTATATATGTGGTTTATGTATCACCTGGTTACGAAGTATTAGTGAGCAGAGTAAAGTAGATCTCACAGAAATGTCAGCATCCTATGTCGGCTAAATTGGCAAACATTCAATACCCGCATTACGACAACTTAGGTTATGTAAATTTGTCCATGCGTATTTTGTAAAAAAAAGAAATTTAACTGGACTTGAACTACAAAACGTAAATTCGCTTTTACGGAATTTCCCCAAGATTGAGCAGGGTTATTTTATACGAAAAGTGGCGTGCCTAATCGCCGAAAATAACACCTATGTATTAAACACGCAACCATGCAGCTGCCAAAGCGTCGGGCGGAATCTTTGACACGTTTAATGAACCACTATAACATGTTACCATTTAATCTAAATTCATCGTTTTTTGGATTGTGCGTTTTCCTGCAATCAGCGCACTCTGCATTCAGTCTTACTTTTCACTAGCTGAGAGGGCCCACTATCACTATCACTTGCAGAGGATAGTGATTAGTCGTGTAATTAGCAGTCGGAACTATGAAACGTGCACAAGCGGGTCTAAATTTAGCGGGTTAAACATGACGTAAATGAACTCAACCGAGCCGCGATACATCATCATAAGGGAGGACCTTGTAGAGCCATCTATGCGAAACCGAGTATTAGGCAACCAAGCTTACATGAGAGATAGAAATCATGCCGTTCATTGGGCATTCCGTGCGGATAATACGGAGTGGGCTGCCAGCTTTCAAACTTTAAGGGTTAGTGATAGCCCCAGGAATAGTGAACAACCATTCCAGGTATTTATCTATGCCGCTGCTACCGCCATCTATTGGTGAAATTTTAAGACATACTTAAATTAGATCAAGATGTGTAAAAAAGCAGAAAATGACTATGAATGACGATGTATAGGGCCTCTGTTAACCAGATGAGACGGGATACTAGAGAAGCGTTGCCGAAAGAAGGTGTTGACCCGAAGTGCTGAGCGCAGATCTTGCGCGCAGTTCCGCGGCAAGGCGCACGCGACCGC
>NW_014577586.1:42917-55803 GCF_000485595.1 Priapulus caudatus
TGTGGATACATTCCGATGCTTCGCATTGGGGGTCGTGTTAGATATCATATATACTATATAAGCCTAGGTGCCTAGTACGAATCACGAGTACGAGGCACATTGGTTTTTATTGGACTCATGTTCTCTAATCCTTGGGTCCGTCCGAGTCGGGAGCACTCCGGAATTCACGACGTGAATTCTTAGCGGAGTAGAAAAACACTTACAGTTTCAAGCTTCCACTGTTCACAGTTTGACACTTCTGCCCCATGTTGACGAATCTTATACTAGACTTTATTTGCATGAGGAGTGTAACTATGCAGAATCAAATAGGCAGATAACCAGTGACAATGAAACTAACTGTAATTATAGCGAATTAGAGAAGACGAATCGTATATATCGTAATCCTCTAATCAGCCAAGTCACGCTACCGCATGAGCGTAGTATATTGTACAATGTCAACAAAAACTTCCGTTATACAGAAAAAAGAAGCCGCCCTAGTAGCATCTACGGAAATTGCGGCAGCATTTTATGCCCGTCTCTACATAACTGTGGTAGTGAGATCCCTCGTGTGCAATGGGCAGAACTGCTCAATTCATCGAAAAGCCGGCTTTCAAAGGCCTCTCCTGGAAAGGACGCGGCGATACTTGCGTTGGGAGTACGAAGGCAGCGACATTTTGCTAAAAATGGCCGCTACCGCGGCGTCTTGAGCGCTTTCGCGCGGATATCCGGCTGGCAGGACTGGCAGACTGTCGAGATTTTAACTTTGCCAAGTTCTGTCACTGCGAGATGCTCCACTTTAGCAGTAAGGGGACCAGACTGATTGAATCTGTATTCATGGATCAGTGTTTTAGAAGGCCGGTCGACCGAGATATGCAGTTCGATCGGTACTTAAGCAGATGGGAAGGACGTTAGTAAGGGTTAGGAGTTAGGTCTATCAACCTGTAGGCGACATGTTTATTGTGATTCAGTTCTAATAAAACTCATATATCTTGATTGAAAGCCACTGTTAATTATGCTGCAATAATAGCGGAGATAAGAACGATAGGCTCTGTACCATTTCCCGTCATTAGATAGACATGGAGGTTTTAGAATTTTTGTCAAGGAGGGGGCGAGTGGTGGATGTAGGTAACCAGCTTTGTCACCATTGGTATCTGTACTTTGCATCCGCGTTTTCGGGTGCGTACCCGCCAGCCACAATGTAAAATTTTATCCGTTGTAGTAGACAGGAAAGCGTTTCTCTACGGCAGTTTACGTATTTAAAATCTGCCTACACACCAATCGCAGATATTAAGCTCCAGCCGACTAATAGCACCCCCCCCACCAGCATATTATACACATCGAGGCCATCAACATTCATCACCCCAGCCGGAGAATATGTTTGTTGGGTACGTGTTGACTACTGCGATATCACAAAATATATATAGCGAGCTATACAGTGTCTAAATTTTTGTATGAATAAGATAGGGCTTTTAAGATATCATCATTATCATTAATTGCAATGCGTTTATGTTTTAATCACAAGAAGAACAACATTTTTTGTAACGATGGTGTGATGCGTGCATAGTGGTACAAGTGCACTACAACCACCCCTCAAACACGATAACTTTAACCTGAAATGCTGACACACAGGGTCATTACAGCAAAGTGCACACGACCGTTGCTACATACCTTAAAATAATTCAAATACGTAAATCTTCAGCACAGTTACACTTCTAATTACACATACGCCTATCTTTACTCAGGTAATTCTACCCATTCTATATTATTTATCTTATTCTATTTTATCTTATTCTTATACCATATTCTATTTATTTATTTATTTATTTGTCTATTTATTTATTTATCACGGCGTTAACACACTTCGCGTGTGCGATAAGATGTAGACTTCTGTAGTTAATAAAAACTCGCCACAATAAATCATTTCATTGGGTTATTTTGTGTTTCATTTCGTCGCCGTGGTAATACATCGAATGCTTTTTATTGGAGAAATACGCCGGTGCGTATACGCGTGCGCGCACACGTGCACACACGTGGTGCGTGATGACACACGTAACTATGCACACACACACATGCCCACATGCATAATAATACACGTGTTTAAACACACGTGCACGAGCGCTAAATGACACATGTGGTTGGACACACGTGCACACCCAGACAGATACGCGTCTATATAGTTAGAGATGATAATATTTCAATAGAATTCGAATCATTTTCCACAGCGATAATTTATCGCGAACGAACAATAACTAAGACCGCCATGCAGAGTGACACCAGCTGCCTAGTTTGAAACACTTGGACTTATTTTCGAAAATGTACAGATAGAGACTTAAAAAATATACAAGATTCTTTCTCAAGGTGTTTGCTATTAATATCGACTAAGCACATGGGTTCTCTCTAGAGAAAGGATAAACTAGGTATTGAACTGAGACTGCTCACCTTTTTGTCGAGTTGTTAGTTATTCGAAACGTCAGAGCTGCATGGCCGTCAGAGCGTTTAATATGATATGGTGCATAATACCGCGCATTCACGACCCAATGTATGTAGTTTGTTGCGCATATCTTATGAGATTGTATGCGTAGTCACATGCAGTGAATTTCTTTAAGAAAGACTGGTCTTGCGTCCTTCCTACGGCCGTGGTAAGAACGAGTTAATGTCGCGTGCTGTCGCGCAGCAGGTTGACAAGAGCTAGTAACGATTATTACGCGATAATGTAAACAAATTACGTTTCTCACATTTAATTAATTATATTGTTATAATAATTCCTGTTACATAGCAATGTAAATAAATCAATGCATAATTTAGCCCAACAACAGAGTAAACTAGGACAGTAAATGCACGTATGTATTGAATAAAATGTAACCCTAATCTGTGTGTATTTATGTATTTGTAGCTGGAAATTCTTATACCTCACTAGTACTAGTGGTAAAAATCGATGCAAAATTCTTAATCAACCTTCACCTTTATCAAAGCGACAGGTAAGCGACTATAATTGATATTTTCCATCCATGCTTAAGAAATAAACTCTGGCAGATGACAGAAAACGCTAGATTACTAGAGTAAGATATTGTAACAAAACATTCAATACAAGTTGAAAATGTGCTAATTCTGATAGTAGTAAATAGTAGTCACAATAGAATGTCGACACAGATATGGGAAGTATGGGATAAAGGGCATAACTCGCGACTCGAGCCAACGTGAAGAACGCATGAATGACATTTAAAATACGTTAGGATTAATAAAGCGTTTACACTGCATTGACTCTGGTAATCGCAGTACATCAGTACCAACTACCATGTATAATTTTAATCAACTAATAGTCGGTTTATCAGATACTTGGATTAGGATGACGCGTTGTTATGAGAATTCTCACATCAAACCACTCAATAGAAGATAGAACTACTAGCGAGTATGAGTATCTATGAATGCGCTATTACCAATTGTTACGAAATATTGGTTATAATCCACAGATGCTTGGCATGTGTGCTACGTTACGCTGACAATGTCAGTTTTATTTTCCATGCTAGGGTTTGGATTCGCAAGAATTCTCAACATATGCCGAAAATGATTCTTTGACACCATTTAACGTAGAGAGTTGATAGTTAATATTAATTTGCTTTGATAATTTGATGTAACGACTTTTTACTTGCGAAAATAATAAGGGCGACACGTATTGTACCCGCAAACAGATTGATCTTGGCCATCGTTACTCTATTGTATATTATAACCTGCAAAAACGTAGTTTCAATGCTTCGATCTATAAAATGCTTTATTTTAATTATTCTAAATGTGTACTTGTACATACAATAATTGCAGCTCAGTTTCTTTTCCAACAACTGAAATATTTAAAATATATACACATAGATCACTCAATTAAACAGATCCCACGGCTACGACACTGTTTTTGTAGGATGTGCCGATATCAATAAATAGTTAATGTTTTCGATGGTAATGTGATGTTGTTTTCTGATAGTTGTGCATTATTTTACACGCAAAATATATAATTTCGTTAATTGATATGTAATATCACGGCAAAGGCCATGCGAGAATACTTGCGATACATAGGCACAAACACACGTGCACACATGCACGTGTGTATACCCTAACACGCAGACATACAGGTGGTATTATTCACACACCCACAAATACACGTATGTTGTCATCCTTATTTGAGATGACAATCCACGTATCTCTTCCTGTGTGGGCATTATTCGAGGCGTAGGTGATACTTACAAGCACGTCGTGGCTTATTCGCAAATACCACCATGTATAAATACCCACACTGAGTAATAATTGCCAACCTAGCTACGATAATCTATGGAATATAAATATACAAGCACATCGTACGGCTCATTTTGAGCTAGACTCTGCGGAGTTTTATCATGGAATCTATTGGCTCCCGATCGCCCTAGCAATGCTATCGCTCTGGCACTTGTCCTAATGATATTGAAAATACACAAAATATAAATTAAATTACAAATTGCAATTGTTTAAATACAGCAATACAAATTAAAACTATTAAATCTATATTAATTTATTATTCTTGATTTACAACGGACTAACGTATAATCAACCGTTTTCCAATTTAAGTATGGTTATTTTACACGATTTGAAGGCCACATGTGGTTTATATTAGACTAACAGAAAACAACAACTTAAAATCCGCTTTTCTGTCACTCGAAAGTGGGGTTAATTAACTAAGCGGTAACGTGACACAAAGATGTAATGGAGGTTATGTTGAGTGGTAATGGGATGTTCTTGTTTGTGTCTTATTCTATACTTTAGTAGACAAGCTGTATTAACATGACTTCCAGTTACACTCGAGATCTCTCTGCAAATCTGAAGAAACAATTAAATCGTTTCCCTCTCTTCTGGGTACAACAGCGCTCTATACAATCTGGCAATACAACTATGATATGATCAGCAGCTTTGCTGTGATAAAATCCTGTGACGCCACGAAGATTATGGGATCGTGCAATGTGCATCAAGTAGTTCATCCGCACCGACAATAGGCATTGCTTCAATCACAGTTAAATTTTATTTCTAAGAAGGATAGGGCTATTATTTGTGTTATTGAGATAAATATATTGTAAAATAAAAACTTAAAGGACATTTAAAAAGTTCCCAAACCCAAATCTTGTAATAATACTTGCTATGGGGTAGATGCACACAGTTGCAAACTCATTGCGTTCTGCGAAGAGCTATTAGAAGTCAAATTATTGCTGTTTGCTATCAACCGTTTGAATGTCACTAAAACCCACTAACGTTGATCGCGTGGCGCGCTTCAATCCATGTATATTCAAGAGATATTAATAGGGTATAAAGGTATCTAACGTTGGATCGAAGCTGCTGTTTATAATTCCATTGTTCATATCCATACTGAGCGCGGCGTCGATTGTTGACAGGCTGATTTCGGAGTTACTTGTGAAGAACTGTCTACTGATGTCACCGCTGTGCAGTTTGCGTTGATCGGCGGCTGGTCCCCAGTTCCAAGCTGGTTGAGCGGCTTCTTTTAGCGCCTGAAAATATTCATACGAATAGCACCTGTATTACAGAATTATCGACTGATTGCGAGAAAAACGCCCAATCTTGTAGACCGAAAAAGAAAGACGAGACCGGAGATGCAGGATAGGAGTATATTTCGTAATCCACAAAACTTGCTTCGTTACATGTTACTAAGGCTAGTAAAGGGGTCCTGATGAAAGCTTGCCGTGAAAACCCTTAATCTCGTTATAAAATAAGGTTATCTGGCCGTGTGTCTACTACGGCTATCAGCGGTAAAAGAGACATCTCACGATCAATCGTACGTTAGACGGACGAGTCAAGACTTACCGTCCATCCCGACAACTTGCAGAAGGTGTAAAAGAATCCTATTATAATAGCGGCTGATGGGATTGCAACAAAGCTCCATTCGATTGCCATTGCCCAGTTGGGATATTCGTACACACCATCTTCGGCATAGGGAAATGTGTAGGTGATGGGAGCATACTCCACTATGCTCATTATTAAAACAAACTGTAAAAAATAGAAATGCGGCTAATGTTAGGAACATGATTATACATTACGAATTAAGTGACGTTTACTACGATTTCATTTCAATTTTACTAACACACGCACCAAAATACTGTAGCTAAACCTACAGGATTATTATTTGCTACATACATGCAGCGATTCAAAGACTCGCGATCTTATAGTATGGTGTGTGCTAATGAGTTATATACAAAGGTTCATATAAAAATTGATTTTATATCGCAAATCAAATAAATTCCTAATTAAATAACGGCATATAACTTCTTTTGTAACTTGTAATGCCACGTATTTGTGACTCACAATTAGAACGAGAGGTGAAATGTATTTCCAACAAATTCTCCAAAATAAACTGGGCTCTTTTCCTATCATTAGGGCAATATCTTCACACAATTTGTCAGTACCTGAAAAATCAATAATAACTCATAAGCTGTTACAGAACGACCTCTACTTCTCTATTGTAACTTCCGATGTAATTAGGCATGTTATAATAAAATTAAGTACTATCAAGCATGCACTGACTGACAAGGTTCATTCTATTTTATAGCGATATATATATATATATATTTATATATATATATATATACATATGTTTATGTATCTCTTTCAATTTATACAGATTCAAAAACTCTTAGGTCAAATATCTTTACCACGAGTTATTAAGTAATTTAAGTCGAGAAAACATGTCCTTAAAGTTTGTTTATTTTCTAACTAATCAGTATAATCAACGCCCACAATATATTTTACAGAGGTTAAACATTTGGTTAAATAATGAACAACTTACCATAAACCCAATGTATAGTCAAAAATTCCACGATTCCAAGGATAATCAAGACAATTCCTCCGATGCTTTCATCGACGACATTTAATACATACATGCCTCCCTATAAAATATGATTGAGAAATTTTTTGTCATAAAGCAGAACGATGCTGATATACAAACATGATGTTGAAGTGCAACCGACAGCTGATGTTCAAGATGTTCGACATTATTGATTGGACGGGTAATTTCCATCATTCAGCCTACTCTACGTAATTTCATCTACGGCAGGGTGGCTGCGAAGGTTGCTTACGGCCGGTATATCGCACATGTAGGCCTACTCACAAGTAACGTCGATCAGTGGGGGTACCGCAGCACCTGCTACTATACCCATACAACGCCCAAAACGGCCGCATACAGTATAGGGTGGCCATCACTGCCTGTTCAGACATTCTCAGCTACTATACATACTGCGCATTAAATATATGAGATCAAAAGTACTAAAACTCAGACATATACCTTGATGCGATATACAGTGTGCTAGCCTACTAGAATATAATTATAATGTTAATTATGGTTAATTACCCGAGTCACCATGCTTAATCCGATCAAGAAGCTTCCGCCACAGAATAAAGCACGAAATGCTATCATCCTCCAGGTACTAGCACGGAAGAACGTTGGATAGACGTCAAATATTCCTGACATAACGGACTCCATAATAGAAAACTGCAAAAACGAAATTCGTTTTAGTCGTCTTACATTTGCATTGGTAACTGTTCTTGTATTATCAATGATTACGACATGATGTTTCATATTGATATATTATTAAAAATGCTAGAATAAAAGAATTCAGAAAGGGTCGAAATTTGTATTTCAATCAATATAACCTGCGTCCCAAATCCGAGTGTGACCATCATGAAGAAAAAAATAATAGCCCAAAATGGTGCGAGAGGCATTCTGGAAATTCCTTCTGGGTATACGACAAACACCAGCCCTGGCCCTGTAATAAGCAATATCATTCTTAGTAATGTCTCGTGCTTAATAAGATTTCCGAGATTCTCTATTTTAATTTATCAAACAATTATAATTTTAAACAACAAATTTCTACGAAATATATAAAACATGTGACGAGTTTTTGTTATGTAAAGCATGTTACTGATGCTTGTGTATGACCAGAGTGGGACATGCGGCAGCCATGTAGTCACTGACTGAATAACAGTGTGTGAGATTCTTTCCAGCGTAACATAGACTACAATACGCACCCTGCTCCGCAACTTCTGATATATCAACTCCTTTGAAGTTAGCCATGAATCCTAGCACTGTGAATATCACCAAACCAGCGTAGATACTTGTCGCCAAGCTTATTAACGGAATGGCGATAGCGTCCCTGCATGAATTGAGAGGAAATAGACATAAAAAAAGATGGTGGTGGGATTTTTAGCGGACGCGTGTATTTCTAATGGTTAAATGGGTGTCATATCAATGGTAATCTGGCAAGAATTCGCGATTTTATTTGTAAAACGCGTAGTAAAGAAAACCGTTATGAATTTGCTTTTAATCGCATGCGTAGACATGTTTCGAAAGCTGTCAATCATTTCTAGGCCAGTAGCGTCGTTAGCTCTACCGATTACATACCTTCTGACATTATTATGAAAATCGCTGTAGCTTGACATGGCAATGAGGCCACCGGTACAGGCACTAAGTGAATAAAATGTTTGAACAGCCGCATCTCTCCATACCTGTTAAATAGATGAACTAAACTGTGGTGAGTTTGCACGGACAACGTATACAAGGTGTTCGCCTTACCATAATATGAAGGCAAGATTGGGTTAGTGAGAAATTACCAGATTTACTTCACATTTAAATGGTGATATATACCTTTATGTCAAGGAGTTGATTCCAGTCAGGAGTGATGTAATATATGATGCCATCAATGGCTCCTTCTAGCAGCAGACCGTTAATGAGAAGAGCGGTCAACACGACGTAGGGGAAAATAGCTACGAAGTACACAACCTGTTGCAAACACAAATGACATTATACTCAGTTTATCTGCAGTTTTTCCCGGACTCTCAAAAACAATAATTGATAGATATAAAATTAGAAAATAAAAGTCGAATATAACAATAGTCTCTATAATTCTAATAGTCTTCTATAGAAGAACCGCTCTCAAATTTAACGACGAAACACGAATTGCACGGTACACATCTGGTACAAATATAAGCAAGTACGCAATATATTGCAAACCCAACTAACTTCACTACAGCGCATCCGTTCAGTTTACCTAAATTTTCTTCTCTTCCATTATTTATAATGGAACTTCAATTACAGATCTAGCCATTTATATCAAATTAAATAGTCAATACCTTTCCTAGCGATCCAACGCCTTTTATGAGAACAAGAAATACGATGAACCATGCAGCCGCCAGCGTTGCAACCAATTCCACTTGAAACCCTCCAGGTTCATCGATACCAGTTGAAATATTTAAAACTTTATTGCTATGGAAACAAATGAAACAATAATCAAGTAGTATCTTTCAAAAAAATTGCCAATGTATTTTGAAATACATGGCACTCTTCGCCGGGACATATCTACTATTTAGCTTTTTTATTCTTTGTGTGACGCGATCATCACGAAAGTTTCATAGCTCAAAATTTAAATAGACACTGAGTTATCAGCTCTCTCTTTCAATACGTGTCTTTGGTGTCGCTATTGCTTGTAATTAAACATGAACTTGTATTCATTCTCAAGCCTTGATAGTGGAAAGGTTTGCTTTTACAGTGAACGGTATGTCAGGGTAATAAGACGTTTCGTAAGACAATAGATTACGTTTTGATGTTTTCAGCTTTTCACGAATTCACACACGATACCATAACAGTTAGAGCGCTGCAATATATATCTGGTGAAAATTAGAACTTGATTCACAAAGAAAAATATTGCGTTTGAGATATATACAAGGATACGTTGGTATCAGGGAGGAATTTGATTATTGAGATAATAAAATTATGCTGGAAATATTTTGAGTGATTATTATTACAAAAGTGTAAACACGAAATGAAACGCTTTTTATTAGCATATTCTTCAGTGTAGCCTTCGGAATTTTATCAATTTAATAGCTTCAATTTAATATATAATTGATAAATGTCTTGTCTTATATTGTTATACTGTGTAACACAGTGATGATCTACACTTATTGTATACAGAGTGACTTAATTACATATTACAATAACAACACGATTTAATGACATTCCCACTCATAACAATTAAACAAGATTGGAAATATATTCCTCATACATAGATTTTTCGACACACGCTTTGATCATTCATACTTACTAAAAGTATTCTTCCGCCGGTGTAAGCACTATGTCACTACCATTTGTTTGAGTAGTGTTCGCAGAGCAATTGCCCGTATTCCATTCATTACCACATTTGGCCCATGGCAACTCCGCCTTCATGGAAGCAAATAGGTAATGAATGCAATAGGCGACGATGACGTTGTAGTAGAGACCCACCGACCAGTTGACGAAGTTGGCAGCTACGCCCAAGCCTAGTAAGTAGTAAGCAAGAAGGATTGTTAACATAGGAATTGTTTTGCTGAACGTATTTTTTATCATCTGTATATTTTGTAATAAGCAGAAGTTTGTGGGTTTAAGCCGCGAGCATAGATACGCGTGCAATATCGCAGCAAGGGGCATTGTTTTTGTATACATCAGCATGGCCATAAACTATAATATACAAACGCTTGTGGCCGTAGAATATACAGCATAATGTGTAGAAAATCTTGGTGCTAGGTATTATTGAACTCACTGCATTGCGGAAAAGTTTAGTCAGTGTTTGAGTTTTGTATTTTGTACGCAATGCGTACACAGTATTGGCAGCTACCCGCGTAGTCAAGTTGCCGCATGTCTAGTATCGGGATGTGTCGGGCATTCTCAGATCAGGTATATTACTTGCACTGGGATGGATTGGCCGTCAAATCATAGATACATAGATTACACGCCTTTATATCACCAGCTATATCTCGCACGTTTAATACTGTTTTCCTCGAATTTATTTGAAGAGCTAGAATTACGGTCGGGTTGATTAAAGGGATCGTTTACTCTAGGTTCTAGGGTTATTTTCAGTTAATTTAGGTTAAAATTTGGCTACATAAAAAGTTTCATGGTTCAATCACCATTAAAAATATTATTAAAAAATGTTTTAAAACTAGCGACTACAGTTTGATTACAACGACGGTGGCGCCACTCAAAGCGCACGATCTGATAAGTTGCGCAAAACCACTTTTCAGCATTGTAACAAGCATGCTCATTACTAACTAATTCCATAATTATATTAATCAATCGCTTATGATTTTGTAAATACTTTATGACTTATGATTATGACTGTTAAAATATAAAGTGAAGCACTGGGAGATATGAAATCAAACACTGAGGTGGGAGATAATGACTAATACATAACACATACCATATTTTCGTACACTCTTATCCATGGATATATAGATTCATCGCTGTAGCGTATTATATACTTAAATGTTTATATCACGCCACCTTTGTCGTCTATCTAATATTGCTAAATTAACAATTTAGGTTTTTTAGGTTAGGTTTATTTTACTTGTGTTTTGCAGACTTATCACGACGTATGACATTGGAATAACTGAATTAAAAATGTGTTTTTGCACACGCTGCTTTAAATGTCAGATTTCTTTAGCGTATATATACTAGCACGCAGTGCACTCCCGTAGTCATAATTATATTCAGATCATAGTTCAATGACCAATGAGTTTAAGTGTTATAGGATTATGACAGAAATCAAGCTAAGCGTGTTGCTGTAATTTCATTTGTAAGGTAGGTGGTAAATAGAGTAGGTGGTAAGTAGCTCCTATTTGTATTTCTTATGTTTAATGTTTTTACTTATTTTCTATCTAAGACTGATTGGAATATGAACACTAGCAAAACGCACTTATAATGTTTTCTTGTTTTTCCATACATACAAGTGTAATGTTGTCTGGTACAGCCCCGCCCGTCTTGCAAACCCCACGGTAACAAACACTTGCACTTCGTCAAACGAAGCTTCGAGTGCTATTAGTATATTCGCTCCACTTGCTGTTGGTACCAGAGCTAATTTAAATCGACAATAAATGAATAGAATGATTGTAAATGCCTTTATTGTGGATTAATTTCACTCGCTATGGACATACTATATAGTTAGAGCGAAACTACTATAAGTAAATAGACTGAAACTACCGTCACCGTAGATTCACTCCTGTCACTGTGACGAGGCGATAGTTGGTCTGAAGGGTGTATAAGTGAGTGGACGTGATTTAGCCGTGCATGTGGTTGCCCGTGGGAGATGCGGACAACTACGATCTATAATAAACGATGATCGACGTTATAGTCAGCGATCCATCTCCTATATCTCTTTACGCAAATACTCACCTCCACCGTTTTTATATACCAAGTAAGGAAAGCGCCAAACATTTCCTAATCCGATTGCATAAGCAACACACGTGAGAAAGAACTCAGCCTGATTCCCCCACGATGGACGCTCTTCGTAATTCTAAAACATAAACGACATGAATAGAAACAAAGATATAAATTGAAATAGAATTAGGTTTTGCAACAGGACCACATATTATTAGTGCGATTCGAGAATGAACCCTTCTTTATTTACATCTCACCGAGCCTTTCGTGATGTTGTGTAGACTGTCACCAGCGACAGGTCTCAGTCCACTCATAAACTCGTTAAATGTATTAAGTAGCTCGTTACTTAACAGGTATTTACAATCTCTAGATTCACATACATGGCAGTCTATTTTTATCATATAAATTAAGCAAACTCATTCTAGAATTGTTTTGCTTTGGTCACGATTGTGCACACAGTAGCATTACAAACACACGCCGATACAATACGGAAGAAATTAAACCTGATTGCTTAACACATGAAATGATTAAGACATTGTACGTGGATAACCTACTGATCCTAATAAAACGGATCACATTATCAGCCTTTCCGACTCTATCATTTATTATGAAGATTTCCGTTATACGTACACACACAGACACACACACACACCCACACACACACACACACACACACACACACACACACACACACACACACAC